>NC_081532.1:2304204-2606704 GCF_030273125.1 Centropristis striata | reverse complement strand
ATACAGGTGCTGTTTCTGGGCTTGGCTCCACTGCAAGGATGAGATAACAGACTGGAGGGAGAGGATGGCAGGAAAAAAAACAGAAGAAGGAGCAATGGAGAGAGTGCAGAATGATGGGAAATCAGGGAAAACAACATCCTGCAGGTGATCACACACACACACACACATGTGCACAAACACACACACACGGGGGCGGCACAATGTTCACACTTATAAAGAAATCACACAAATTCAAACTGGTCCCACAGGCTGAATGAATGGAAGGAAGGAAGAGGCCAACGCCATCTGGGAGTGGAGAAATGTCCCAACAGGGGGATAACACACACACACACACACACACACACACACGTGTACACACACACACACACACACACACACACACTCACACGAGCCCAAGCAAACACACTGCAAAGGACAACAAATACAGACACAAAGACCTTCAGACCTTCAAAGTCAGGTTAACATTTAACTAGTTGAGTAAATCAACAGCAGCATAGTAAACCAACACACAAGGAGCCTGTGTGTGTGTGTGTGTGTGTGTGACCTGAGATTGTAAGTGCATGTGAGACTAACCCAGTGTGTGTGTGTGTGTGTGTGGCTTAGGGATTGTGGGTTTGTGTGCAAAAGCCACAGGGACAGCGCAAATTGTTTGATTAACAAACCTGCATGACACAACTTTGAGTCTTTTGACAACAGAATGGATTTAGACAAACACACTAAACAAACAGATAAAAAGGGGCTTACCTGTTGCAGGAGAGGTACCGTAGAGGAGGAGGAGGAGGAGGAGGAAGAGGAGGAGGATGGGACCATCATGAAAGAGACAAAAAAAGAGAGAGAAGACATGGTAAATAATGAGTAGCATTGGCATGGAGGCAGCACAACAACATGTCCTAACAACAGAGTGACACTGTGTAAACATTAGGCAAACCAAATTAAATCCCTAAGCAATCACGCCGTCAGAGATCAATAGCTCAAAATGCTGCTCCTTGGCTCATTTAAAGGGATGCAGAAGAATTAATTTGACAGACTGACAAGTGAGAAAAATGAACGGAGAGAGAGACAGACAGGCCCCGACCGGCAGGAAGACAGACGAGGAGGACGGCCAGTCAGAAGGACAAACCTATTTATTTGACAAAAGGAGCGAAAGGCAGGCCAGCAAACAGACAGGTTTTTTGGTCATTTTGTGTCTTTTTTTAGTCATTTTGTGTCATTTTTGTCATTTTGTGTCTTTTTTTTGTCATTTTGTGTCTTTTTTCTCATTCTGTCTTTTTTTTTTTTGTCATTTTGTGTCTTTTTTTGGGTAATTTTATGTGTTATTTGGTCTTTTTTAGTCATTTTGTGTCTCTTTTAAGTCATTTTGTGATTTTTTTTGTCATTTTGTGTCTTTTTTTAGTCACTTTGTGCCTTTTTTCCCCTCATTCTGTGTATTTTTTTGTCATTTTGTGTCTTTTTTGGGTAAGTTCATGTCTTATTTGGTCTTTTTTCTGTCTTTTTTAGTCATTTTGTGTTTTTTTTTTGGGATAATTTTATGTCTTATTTGGTCTTTTTGTGTCTTTTTTAGTCATTTTGTGTCTTTTTTTAGTCATTTTATATCTTTTTTTGGTAATTTTAAGTCTTTTTTTAGTCATTTTGTGTCTTTTTTTGTAATTGTATGTCTTATTTGGTCAATTTATGTGTCTTTTTTTGGTCATTTTGTGTCTTTTTTTTGTCATTTAGTGTCTTTTTGTGTCTTTTTTGGTCATTTTGTGTCTTTTGAGTCTCAAAATGCCTCTCCTTGGCTCATTTAAAGGGATGCAGAAGAATTAATTTGACAGACTGACAAGTGAGGAAAAATGAACGACGGCGAGAGAGAGAGAGACAGACAGGCCCCGAGACGGGCACGTAGACAGACAGACGGGAAGGAAGACCAGTCAGAAGGACAAATTGATAGGTGGATGACCTATTTATTTGACAAAAGGAGCGAAAGGCAGTCCAGCAAAACAGACAGGTAGACAGATTGGGAGACGAGAGAGAGAAAGAGATGGACAAGCAGCGAGACGACGTAATGGACATGTTGGCACGGACACAGACGGCATGTCAAAAGCAGGGAATTTGTGCAACGGCGGGGACAGCAAAGCCTGACACCTAATTATAAATGAATGAGAGACGTGTGCTCAAACAGGCTGATGCTGAGGGAGAAACACAGGGAGAAACCCCCTCCCTGGAGTGGGACACCATATGGACAGGTAGAGACAAGGAAGAAGAAGAAGAAGAGGAGTGATTCTCCCAGTTTGCTTTTGTCTTCTTCTTCCAGATCTTCCTCTGGTATCAGGGCCAAGCTGCACAAAGCAATCCAAGCTGGACACTGTGAAGCAGCTACGTTCAGACAGAAGGATGGAGACATTACTGCAGGAGGTGACAAACAGCCAGAGTGTGAAAAGAGAGAAGATAGAGTGGGTGTGTGTGTGTGTGTGTGTGTGTGTGTGTGTCAGTGCCTGAAATAAGCCTGATGGCAGCTGTCAGCTTCTATCTGATGGAAAGGAGAAGAGGAGCAGCAGAGAGAGAGAGAGAGAGAGAGAGGGAGAGAGAGAGAGAGGGAGAGGGTGAGAGATGAAGAGATGACAGAGAGAGCACAGGTAAGAGTCAGAACGACAGGAAAAGAGACACGGAGGAACAGTGAGGGAAGGACGGAGAGAGATAAAGACGAGGCAGAGATAGCATCTCTTATTCCTCAGGGACCAGAGCCATTCTGGATCCACAGCAGTCAACACTGGCAGCAACCAAACACTGAGCTGTGTGTGTAGGTGTGTGTGTGTGTGTCATTGTACTTCCTACATAGTGAGGACCAGGACACGATTTTAACCAACAGAGTGAGGACATTTTTGCAAAGTGAGATGTGACATTTCGGCCGGTCCTCACTTCTTTAAAGGCTTTTTTTTTAGATTTCAGACTTTGTTTTAAGGGTTAAAGGCTACAATTAGGTTTATTTTAGGGTTGGGCATTTAGTTGTGATGGTGAAGGTTAGGTGTGTGTGTGTGTGTGTTCTTGTACTTCCTACATAGTGAGGACCGGAACACGATTTTAACCAACAGAGTGAGGACATTTTTGCAAAGTGAGGACATTTCGGCCGGTCCTCACTTCTTTAAAGGCTTTTTTGAGAGTTCAGACTTTGTAAATATAATTGTAACTTTACCCTTAAAACAGTCAGGTTCATAAATATTTGGACATTGACACAATTTTCAGCATTTTGGCTTTGTACACCACCACACTGGATTTGACATGAAACAATTTTAAGATGTGTTTTAAGTGCAGACTTCCAGCTTTAATTGGAGGGTATTTACATCCAAACCAGGTGAACGATGTAGGAATTACAACACATTTTTATATTTGCCCTCCACCTTTTTAAGTGACCAAAAGTAATTGCTGGAAATTGTGTCAACGTGTCAAATATTTATGGATTTATGGTATGTTAGGGTTGGGTGTTTAGTTGTGATAGTGACGGTTAGGGTAAGGGGCGAGGGAATTCACTATTCCAATGAGGGTCCTCACAAAGATAGAAGTACAAGAATGTGTGTGTGTGTGTGTGTGTGTGTGTGTGTCCTTGTACTTCATACATAATGAGGACCAGGACACATTTTTAACCAACAGAGTGAGGACATTTTTGCAAAGTGAGATGTGACATTTCGGCCGGTCCTCACTTCTTTAAAGGCTTTTTTTTTAGATTTCAGACTTTGTTTTAAGGGTTTAAGGTTACATGATATTGATAATTAACTGAAACTGTATTGTGTGGTTACAAAACTAACTAAAATTATAGTGAAAATGTCCTTCGTTTTCATCTTTGTCAACTTTTTTTTATACATAATGAAGATGGATAAGACAAAGGAAATAAAGGCAAAATTTACTGTGACCTCTTTTAATCTCCCACCCAACAAATACCCCATTACAAAAAACTACAACTAATAAAAACTAAACTCGCAAACTCACTCTAAAAACTCATTAAAACTAACTGGATTTGAAAACAAAAATTGGATACAAAGTTAAAACTAAAACTAATGAAAAATTCAAAACTATTATAACATTGCAAGGGAATTCACTGTTCCAATGAGGGTGCTCACAAAGTTAGAAGCACAAGAATGTGTGTGTGTGTGTGTGTGGAGGTGAGCGTGCAATAGTGTCACGCTGCCGTCTCCAAAGAGAGATGCTGCAAACCTGACAGCCGACGTGTGTCTGGTCATACATAGTGCATGTATTAACGCATTAATATGCAACGTTACAACCGAGCTAACAAACAGATCGGTGAGACGAGACAGGAAATGACCTCGATTCCTCCAGACTCGGAGGCACAAAGAGAAGAAGTGAAAGAGTTCAGAAGTTCCTCATTAAGCTGCTTTCCCTCATTTATTAAAAGAAAAGATAATTCTGGATGATGACAACTTGGGTCTTATTTGTGCTCACATTTCTCCCACGTTGATTATGAGAAAATTGTCCGATAACCAAGGCAACCAAACCAAAACCAGAGCACATTATTAGGCTTCTACCTGAAATGTGTGCAATAATCCCTCCATGTAAACCTGTATCTGGAAGCCCGGTGTGTCAGTGTGATTAAATATAACTGTTATTTTCTTCCACAATGTGTATAAATGTAAACAAAAGCTCAGTTACAGACACTTATGTGGCACAGAAATAGAGCTACAATGATTATTTTGATGATTATTTGTTTGTTTGGTCTAAAAAATGTTAATCCCATGTGTTTAAATGTGTTGTTTTTCAGTCCAAAACCCAAATACATTATTTTTCAAAATTATGTATAACAGAGGAAAGCAGGAAATCTAAATCTAAAAAAAACCTAGCAAACTCACTATAAAAACGAATGAAAACCAACTGAATTTGAGAACAAAAATATAACAACGAAATTAAAACTAAAACTAATGAAAAATTCAAAACTATTATAACCTTGGCCTGTACACACGACATAAATAAACGTTTTTGACAGGAGAACAGGCTGAATTTAACTCAACGTTTAACTTTTCTGACCCGCAAATTAGTTGTTTTGGTTGAGTCCCGTGGCTCTCATCAGTGATGTTTACAAACCAAAGCAGTTGTTTTTGGTTATAAAAAGAGATGAGCTGATCAGACAAACAAAGGTAACGACTCGTGAAAAATGTCCCTTTGGAGTCGGGGGTGAACAAAGCGGAGCTAAAAGGAGAGCGGTTATTGACTTTCATTCATCAGGTGGCCAGAAGCACGACTCCAAACGAATGTTAATGTTGCTCCTGAAGGGTTCATTTCCAAAAAAATACAATGTTTTATTTATTTTCCTGAATCATGATTTGTTTTTTAGTGTGTGACCCAGGGAATATCAGTCAAATTGGTGTCGGGTTGTTTGGATAAGCTTCCTAAAAATTTAATAATTATAACCCTCTGGAGTAATCCAGACTTGTTGACTCCATCCAGACTAGAAAACAAAGCAGCGTGGAGCCCTACTGTAAATTGACCTCTAAAGTTCTGGCTGTAAACTCCATGAGGCCAGTTTCAGTTTGATGATGATATACCAAGTAAAACTGGAGACAAGCTCAAATAGATTTAGTATCAAATGATAGAACTGGATGGAACCCTCTTATATGTTAGATTTGACTCCTTTGGTCACATTTGCAACATTTACATTTTTTTATTGAGCATGATAGTGTTTTGAAAGTTAAAAAAAGATTCAAAATCACATTTTATGTTGGACTTAAGGCCTAAAAAAAGACACAAAATGACCCAAGAAAGACACAAAATGACTAAAAACAGACACCAAATGGCTAAAAACAGACACAAATAGACACAAAATGACTAAAAACAGACACAAAACGACAAAAAAAGAGACACAAAATGACAAAAAAAGACAAAATGACTTAAAAAAGACACAAAATGACTAAAAACAGACACAAAAAACACAAAACGACTTAAAAAAGACACAAAATGACTAAAACAAGACACAAAATGACACACAAAAAGGATTCAAAAATGGTCAAAATAGTCCAAGACTCCATAGTTAAATGGGTTTTTTTATGTGCACTCAAAGGAAAATGAATGAAACTGGGGTTTATTTATTTTAAGAATGTCTTGTATTTGGTTTTTCCAAATGTAAATTAGCAATTGTTTGCTAGTATAATCTCCTGATATGGTTTTAATGTGTTGCTGTTCTCTTCCACTGACCCAACGTGGCCAAAGAATCTGTTACTGCAGGTCTCAATAGATTTTTCTGACAGCGAAGCCACGTTCATTAGTGTGATTTCTCCACCACTGTTACCCAACAAAGCGGTTGACGTGACCTCTCATGGCACCGAGCTCCTCGCGTTAGAGAAGCTACGCTACAGATGCTTCAGGCTCACAGTTACAGCTGAGACATGCATATTGTTCCTCTTCACATACACAAAGTCATTGTGTTCAACAGCCTTTTTACATTCCTTTTGTGCTGCAGAGTGGATATATTAGCAGCTCTGGAAGTGGTTTTTGCCACATGAAAAAACAGCCACTTTGTCTTGCGTTTTATTTTGAAGGGCTGGATTCACTCGGCCACTCTTCTCTCACAAACTTATTTTACACATTTCACACTGATTGCCGCATTTCTCGGGTCACTAGTCTGATGTGAAGTCTGCCAGTTTGTATCGGTCTCCTTAGCCGAAGTCATTTTTACAGCTAAATCACTTGCAGCAGCTTTTTCAACACTCCAAAGTGTTTTTCCCTTATTTCAGCTTATTGGGCCGTATAAGAAATTGGGCCGTGTAATTTCACTTGGGACCAAAACAATCAGACCAGGACCTTGTTGAGGGGGAAGGCTCAGTACGTCTCACTGCACCTCTGAAGGGAGAATCATCTGCAGTGAAGATGAAATCTGACCGCCAACACAAACACCCAACAGTTTGAATGAAGCTTTCAGAAACAAGACACTGGAGTTCAGGCAGCTTTTCAAGTTACCCAAGCAATTAAATAAAAAAAAGGGCACATTAATTAGCGAGGATCTCATTTCATAAATAGCGGGATAATCCTTTGTTGTACATTAGGATGACAACAGGCAGAGTTTGTGAGGGGGAGAGTGGTGATAATCAGAGCAGTGATCCACATCCGCAGCAGATGCTGAAGCTTCATGTTTGTTTAGCTGCTGAGGAAGTTTTTCTCCAGCTGCAAACATCTGACTAACAAAGACACCAGGATCAAAGGGGTTAAGTCTTTTCCCTTTTAGTCATCAAGAAAGTACACTCATCTATTTAGAAATGAAAACACAAACAGCACATTAGACGTAGGGCTGGGCGATACGGACCAAAAGTCACATCCTGATATATATTTAGGCTGAATATCAAAATGGCAGACTTTCACTTAAGACAGCAGGGTTCGGGTCCCATATGAAACTAAAGTTAACGATTTATAACTTAAGTTACGTGAATCACGTTTATGAATGTAACTTACGATTTTTACGCAACTTGCAACAGTCACGTGACCCTTGTAACTTCTTCACTTCCGGCATTTAGGTACATTTATTTACTGTTTAAACTGTCTTTTATAACGCTTTACTGGGGCTGGGCGATACGGACCAAAAGTCACATCCTGATATATATTTAGGCTGAATATGGAAATGGCAGACTTTCACTTTAGACAGCAGGGTTCGGGTCCCATATGAAACTAAAGTCAACGATTTTTAACTTAAGTTACGTGAATCACGTTTATGATTGCAATTGCCAACTATTTTGATAATTGATTATGTAATTTCTAATGGGAAAATGGCAGAAAATGCTGTTTTTATACTCTAATTTTTTTAAATATTAGATTTATAGACTTACATTTTTACTTGCAACTTGCAACAGTCATGTGACCCTTGTAACTACTTCACTTCCGGCATTTATTTACTGTTTAAACTGTCTTTTATAATGCTTTACTAGGGCTGGGCGATACGGACCAAAAGTCACATCCTGATATATATTTAGGCTGAATATGGAAATGGCGGACTTTCACTTTAGACAGCAGGGTTCAGGTCCCATATGAAACTAAAGTAAACGATTTTTAACTTAAGTTACGTGAATCACGTTTATGAACGTAACTTACGATTTTTACGCAACTTGCAACAGTCACGTGACCCTTGTAACTACTTCACTTCCGGCATTTAGCTACATTTATTTACTGTTTAAACTCTCTTTTATAACGCTTTACTAAAGCGATATGGACCAAAAGTCATATCCTGATATATTTAGGCTGAATATCGATATACGGTTTGTCAAAAGAGCAACTTTTTCCACATAAAAGTAGTGGTAACACTTTACAATAACCATCCAAGTTATGTTTATAGATGGTTAATAAACCAAATATTAACCAAAACCAACCGAAGTACTACAATTAGGTCTACATATTTAATCTGTATAGATGTTTTAAAGCTATATAAATCATTTGGAAATCATTAACAAATACTTAAAAAAGTGTTTAAAATGTTATGAGTGGAACCATAAACCGTTAATAAATAGTCCATTAATAAACATTATTAATTAGAATTGAATTGTTTGTTAATGGTAAAGTAACTATTAACTCACATTAATAAACTATCTATTTACCATTTATAAATGATGATTTAACATTATTAAACTATCTATTTGCCATTTATATATGATGATTTAACATTAATAAACTATCTATTTACCATTTATAAATGATGATTTATTATTAAACTATCTATTTGCCATTTATAATTGATGATTTAACATTAATAAACTATCTATTTGCCATTAATAATTGATAATTTAACATTAATAAACTATCTATTTACCATTTATAAATGATGATTTAACATTATTAAACTATCTATTTGCCATTTATATATGATGGTCATTGTAAAGTGTTACCAAAGTAGCTATTTGACCCATTACTAATAGATTAATATAGGTAGCAGTAATAATTTAGTTCGATTTTTTATTATTTTTATTAGCTTTATTAGTCCTTCTTTAGCACTTTACTACTCTGGTGTACATTTCATGCTCCTTTATAACTGCAACCTTCAAGTGTAGAACCTGCCTCTGCCAGATGAATCATATAAAGAAAGGGCAATTCAATACTGACTGCAGCAATTTCCAAATCACCTGAGGCTGTCATTTTTTTTATTTTTTAATATTAAAAGCCAAAAAATGTTTCCGACAGCTTCCTGCACATCTTAATTTGGTGCTGTGAAGAATCTTCTGGCCAATAAACAAAGATGCGTGCAGGAGAGAATCCTTCAGTTCATTTAAAACGAGCAAAAAATCCTGCAGCATCGCCGTCTCAAGGCCGCACTTTCATTTACACATTGTGTAATGTTTTTAAGCGGTGAAATTTTAATTTAAGGGTGAAAAAAGCTGTGTCGAAAGGGAATGCAACTGATGCCAATGTGCACGATTGAGAAGAAAGAAAAACTATGATGTTTTTGTCAATAGTGTGCAAGCTTTCCCTCTCTCCCTCAGGCTATCACTGCCCTGAAATAACCTTTACAGACCCCTTTAATAAAAAATATGAAACGTATAATACATTTTAAATCGCTGCCGTGCATGACACATTTTGATCCCTTGGATGTTTTTGTGATCTACAACCCGCTGTGTATGCCTGCCAAAGCTAACCCACTGGCAACAGATTTCACTTTTTAGAGGTAGAAAAAAAGGTAAAAAGAGAAATGTTGAGTTTGGATTTGAAAATGATAAATCCATGCTGTTAAAAAGCTGACAGCTGCTCTCACAAAACACTGACAGAAGGTGACAAAAAGAAAGACGACTTGTAAACAAAAGACAGAATCTTATTAGTATTTCACACGGTAGGGTTGTCAAAAGTATCGATACTCAAAAAAGTATCGATACAAAAACGTATCCGGATACGATACTCATTTTCAAAAGTATCAAACTTACCTATTACTGATGTTATTGTGGCTGGTGGCCTGCATTAATGTTGCCCGTGTTATTATTAGCCATTAGCCGCAGCTAGCAATTAAAGGCTGACGTCACGTTAACCCTTTATCAGGCGGAGAACTATATTTGGTAACTTCAGGTAATATTTCAAGAAAAAAGTTGCAAATTTACTAGATGAAAGTGGCAAATCTACAAGAAAAAAAGCTGCAGATTTAAAAGATTTAAAGTGGCAAATCTGCGCGAAAAAAGTGGCAGATTTACAAGAAAAAAGTTACTTTTTTTCTCGCAGATTCACCACTTTAAATCTCATAAATCTGCGCATTTCTTTCTCGTAGATTTGCCACTTTAATCTTGTAAACTCTTTTCTCAAAACATTACAAAATTTCTCAAAAATTTTTCATTTCTTTTGGTGTATTCCTTGTCTGCGTGCTGTGCTATTTGTTTGTTTTTTCCCCTTTTCTGTGGCTTGTCACGTGAGTGCTTTATGTGGGAAATAAAAAAAATAAAAAAATGTTTTTGAGGGTCTTTGTTTTTATCCTTGTGGTATCGAAAATGGTATCGAGTATCGGATATTTTCCTGAGTATCGGTATCCATTTGAAAACTTTAGTATGGTGACAACCCTATCGAACGTGAAAAAAAATGAACCATGCATATTTTTTTTAATGCCCCAAAAGTGGATATTTGATGCCTAATGAATTAAACTCTCCATAAAGCGTCTCATTATCATGATAATGCTGTCAAACGTGATGAATCAAAGAGCTGTTTATGGCTTCGACTGTGTTGTAAAGAAAGTTGTAAAGGGCATTGTAATGGACCCCTGTGTGCAGCACTTCAGACAAGACTCCAAAAGGCCAGAACACCACGTCCGACCTTTTCACCCCAACACACACACACACACACATACCTAACACACACACACACACCTAACACACACACACACACACACACACACACACACACACACACACACAGAGTCTGTGAAACGCCAAAAGGGCTGACCTCTTTACGCTGATTAACATTCCATCAGGAGAGGAGGGGGGACCAAGAGATACTTTCCCTCACCTTCTTGCCCTCTTGTTTTCCTCCTCGTTTTTACTTCATCTCTCATTCCTCCCGAGTCTTTCTCTCCGTTTGCCTACTTAACCCTTTGATGCACAACATATAAACACCTTCTAATGCACAACATGGGCAAAAAAAAAAGACCTGCATTCATTCCCCATGTTATTTCATGCTGCTGTGTGTTTGAATATCTTTTTTTTATTATTACAACAGATCATTATATCCATTTTTCCTTTCATACTTTATGAAGAAAAATATTTTTTGTATTATTACATCAAGTTTACACACCTGGGTCTAAAATGACCTTGTGCATTAGAAGCGTAGTGATACAAAAAGTGATTCACTAAATTAACAATGTCAGTATATGTGTAACTATGTTTGTCTTATTTTTGAAGGTTTAACTTTAAAAGAGTTGTTAGAACCACCAGATTACATTGGAAAATCACATATTTTTTAACATTTGAGACTTATTAGAGCCACCAAATAATAATTTCCATTGGGTAAACACCAATTAAGTTAGTTTAATCAGTTTAGATAGTTAATATTTGTGTCTTTTTTGTCAGGTTTTAAATTGGTGATTGGTGAATTGGTGACCCTTTGATGCACAACATGGGTCAAAAATCACCTTGTGCATTAGAAGCGTAGTGATAAAAAAATGATACAAAAAGTGATTCACTAAATTAACAATTTGAGTATACGTGTAACTATGTTTGTCTTATTTTGAAGGTTTGACTTTAAAAGAGTTGTTAGAACCACCAGATTAAATTGGAAAATCACATTTTAAAATGTGAGACTTATTAGAGCCACCAAATAATAATTTCCATTGGAAAAAACACCAATCTAACAAAACAGGATAGTTAATATTTGTGTCTTCATGTCAGGTTTTTAAATTGGTGACAACATATAAACACCTTCTAATGCACAACATGGGTCAAAATCACCTTGTGCATTAGAAACATAGTGATAAAAAAGTTTTTTTTATCCAAAAAGTAAGAAATGAAAACAAAAAATTAGGATGTATGATGATCAAAAACAAGTTATTTGAGGAAAACCTGCAATACTGAATGATTAAATTAATTTATTGCAAAGATATAGAAAATAAAAACTTAGTCGGGTCACTTTAGATAGACCATGTTGTGCATTAGAAGGTGTTTATATGTTGTGCATCAAAAGGGTTAAAACCAATTATCCCTCCTTTCCAATTTCCTCCTCCATGGCACTTTTATTAAGCTCTTTCTTTGTATTTTCTAGCTAACATCTCCATTTTTCCTCCTGCTGTGAAGTGACTGCGCCCCGTGCTTTCTGAGGCATGTCGTGGCAGGTCCGTTACTCGCAGCCTCATGAAAAACCCGACTGACTCACCGCGTTGGATCGAGTGTGTAATTCACACACTGATTAGCACTGATGAATACTGAGGAAGCTAATTTATTTTCCACATGTGTGCAGCTACTTAGACACAGACAAACACAAAAACACTTTCTTATTTCTGGCAATCGGAACAATAAAAAAAATGGAAAGTGACGAGGTGTTTCATTAACTATCCCACACCTCCTCTGCTTTATTAAGACCTGTGACTCATGCATGTCTCCACACCTGCTTTCTGAAAGCCTTGTGTGCTCTGGTGCATGCCAGCTTGTGATCATAGTGTTGCCTAATAAAGATCAAATGTTTGGACACAACAATTCTCATGCCAAGTGATGGATTCCAATTGTGTTCCACAACTTTAAACATGCAACAACAACCAGTTTTGATGACTTGTTTTGGCAGTTTTAGATGTGAACAGGCAGTTTTTGGGTAGTTTTGTCTTTTTTGGGTCATTTTGTGTCTTTTTTTGGTAATTTTGTGTCTTTTTAAAATTATTTTGCGTCTTTTTTGGTAATTCTGTGTCTTTTTCTGTCATTTTCTGTCCTTTTTGGGTCATTTTGTCTTTTTTTTGGTAATTTTTTGTCTTTTTTGAATAATTTTGAGTCTTTTTTACATAATTTTGTGTCTTTTTTTTGGTAATTCTGTGTCTTCTTATGGTCATTTTGTTTCTTCTTTAAGGAATTTAGTTTTTTTTCTGTCATTTTGTGTCCGTTTGGGATGTTTAGACACAACAATTCTCATGCCAAGTGATGGATTCCAATTGTGTTCCACAACTTTAAACATGCAACAACAACCAGTTTTGATGACTTGTTTTGGCAGTTTTAAAAGTGAACAGGCATTAAATTGTTATGAGGTTTGTTTTGTCTGCTGCCAGAGAGTATTAGAAATGTCTTAAAACAGGGGTCTCAAACTCAATTGTGGCCCTCGTGATGATATTTTGTGGCCCTCACCTTGATATGAAAGTTTAATGTGAGTTTTATATGAATGGCACTTTACCGTGTTGTGTGTAGAAGGTCCCTTTAATTCAGTTTTTTGGTAATTTTGTCTTTTTTGGGTCATTTTGTGTCTTTTTTTGGTAATTTTGTGTCTTTTTTGGTAATTTTGTGTCTTTTTAAAATTATTTTGTGTCTTTTTTGGTAATTCTGTGTCTTTTTTGGTCATTTTGTTTCTTCTTTAAGTCATTTAGGTCTTTTTCTGTCATTTTCTGTCTTTTTTGGGTCATTTTGTCTTTTTTTTGGGTAATTTTTTGTCTTTTTTGAATAATTTTGAGTCTTTTTTACATAATTTTGTGTCTTTTTTTTGGTAATTCTGTGTCTTCTTATGGTCATTTTGTTTCTTCTTTAAGGAATTTAGTTTTTTTTCTGTCATTTTGTGTCTGTGTGGGATGTTTAGACACAACAATTCTCATGCCAAGTGATGGATTCCAATTGTGTTCCACAACTTTAAACATGCAACAACAACCAGTTTTGATGACTTGTTTTGGCAGTTTTAGATGTGAACAGGCATTAAATTGTTATGAGGTTTCTTTTGTCTGCTGCCAGAGAGTATTAGAAATGTCTTAAAACATGACGTAGTCCAACACAACACAACATTAGACATTACCAGTCGAATTATCACTTGTGCATATGACTGTACAGGTGTTTCTAAAAAACTTGTAACTTCACTTAATCAGTATTAGGGATGACGCAGATCGATCGGCAACTGATCAGATCGGCCCGATATAATAAAAAAAACGAGTGATCGAAAAATCCGATCAAAGGTTAAAATCAATGATCCGATCACATTATACCTACATGTGCTTTACAAGTGTTTGTTATGGTGGGATATACATTCCGGATCCAAAGGTGGTGCTGCTTTAAAACGAAGAAGAAGAAGTGTTGTGGTCACACAGCCTGCATCTCTAGTTAATATTAATGAGAATTGCAACTAGTCTAAAATGCATATATACCTATTAAATCAGAAAGAAGGAGGCTACAGAATCAGAGTCCACCTGTCCTGGAGAGTTTTGTTTTGGACTGATTCCCACCGTCAGGTGCAGACTTCTCCTGGTTGTGCAACCACAATGTTGCGTGCATTAATGTAAATGAAATATGCAGCTACTTCTCCAGGTCTCCAGCACTAGTTTCAAGGTTCATACACTTTTTCAGTGGTCAAATTCAAGCACTTTTCAAGGACTTTCCAGGTCCATTTTCAAGGTTTTCTAGGACCTTTCAACGGTTGTAAGTTGCATGTTTTAGATGATTACTTACATGCTGAAAGGGGTAATTTCACTCAACCATACCATCAGCGATGGTATTACACTTTTAACAACCAAAAATACAATTTGCTAATCTCGATATTCAATTTTTTGTGATTATTTATAGTCAGATTGCACGAGAAATACAGTAAGAATTCCAAGCATTTTCAAGCACTTTATCCAAAATCCAAGCACTTTTCAAACCTTGAAAATACAACATTCACATTTACGCATTTTCAAGGATTTCAAGCATCCGTATGAACCCTGTAGTTTAGCTGCAATTGTGTCAACTCTGTATCTGCTTTGCATACTCTGCTTGAGTAGGTTTGCCTAGTTAAACCAGTCAGTCCTATTCCATATACTGGCATGTTGCCATCCAGAAGTACATTATAAGAGCCAAGAATCTTCAAACGCAACTTCCTGGTACATCTCCAATTTGTTCCCATGGGTTGCATTTACTTATAAAAAACATACTATATGTTTTCTTTTAAACTGATATTACAAATCGGTCAAAATTCTCTTATTGTCAGTAAACAGTTAATGATTAACATCCCTAAAACTTCCACTTTCTCACAGATAAAAAGGCACACTGTAAAGCTTTTACTGTAAAATTACAGTAAATTACTGGCAGCAGTTTTGCCAGTAAGTTACTGTAAAATGTACAGTACCTCTACTGTATTATAGAAATACAGGTCTGTTTACTGACAAACTGTCTCGTAAGGAAGAAAAAAGTAGCGTGACGTTTAAATGTTTAACTCTAAATTATGTTACAACTAATCCATTTAAACTCTATGTTAGGATTACTGGAAAAAACAACACATTGTGATTATTTCAGCCCAGACAAAAAAGCAATAAAGTAAAACTTTTCTTCTTTTCGAAAATAACGGCTTTATTTTCCCGACATGCTCAGCTGAAAATTCCTGTAAAAATATAATTTTGACCTTTGGAATGCCTGGGAAATCATGAAAAAACTCCCACAATGCATTGCTTTCACAGCAATATACTGTACAAACATAATACAGCAAGTTACTATTAAAATTTGACTATAAATTTTGCAACTATCAGCATTTTATATGCCATGTGAACATTTACGAGGAAGAGGAATGATCTGATAAATCTTCTTCCTCATTTCTAACCGCACATGCGTCACGATGCATTTCGTAACATAAAGTCAGAGCTTTTTCTGGCGCTAAACATCATAACCTGCTCGAGCAGGAGAGGTTAACCTGGGTAAACGATTTACATACATACATGCCCACACACACACACACACACACACACACAAACAAGGTGAGTCACAAAAGAAATCTCCTCTCCTCCAAACACAAAGTGTATAACAGCCACGAAAACAGACTGAGGCGAGCGCCGCGCGGAGCGTGACAGACTCTCAGTTATGACTTATTACTTGAGGGAGAAAAACAAATAAATGACAGAATAATGAAGAGACAAAAGACGGATGAAAAGCAACCTGGCGCACCTACGAGCAATGCATCTTTACAAGTTCAGCAGCCGTGGATACGAGACCACACGTCTGTATAAACCGCTCACACAAAGAGGCAGCGATGAACAAAAAAAAAAAAAAGAAAAGTGTGCGAATCTGTGTGTGTTTGTGTGCAGTTGAGTGTGAGCCAGACTCCAGCTGAGAGGGGAAGCAATAGCAATTCCCACTGACCTGAAAACTAGCTTTGCCAGCCACCTCAAAATACAGAAGGAATGGAGGAAAAAAAAAAAAAAAAAAAAAAAAGAAGGAGAATGTCAGTGAGCATGAAGGCGATGAAAATACAGAGGGTGAGATTTTTAGAGAAACTGGAGAGTGGCCGCCGCGCAGAAAGGATTTGGAAACACACACTCATACACACAAACACACACACACCCAGGTGCGGTGAGGGATTACGGGAAGGAACAGGCCTCGACACCCCTTTGTACTGCCGGCTCAAGAGAAAGAATGAAGGAAAGACGAGATAGAAAGAAGACGGATAGACAGACAGAAGGAGGAGGACGGGATCATGTACACTCAAAGAAATGATTCATGCCCTTCTTAGATGGGACTAGGGTTGTCAAAAGGACCGATACTCAAAAAAGAACCGATACTAAAACGTTTTGTGTGTTTTTTTGGGTGATTTTGTGTCTTTTTGGGGTAATTTTGTGTCTTTTTTAGTCATTTTGTGTCTTTTTTTGGTAATTTTGTGTCTTTTTAAAATAATTTTGTGTCTTTTTTGGTAATTCTGTGTCTTTTTAAAATAATTTTGTGTCTTTTTTGGTAATTTTGTGTCTTTTTTTGGGTGATTTTGCGTCTTTTTTGGTAATTCTGTGTCTTTTTTTGGTCATTTTGTTTCTTCTTTAAGTCATTTTGTGTCTTTTTTGGGTCATTTTGTGTCTTTTCAAAATAATTTTGTGTCTTTGTTGGTAATTCTGTGTATTTTTTGGTGATTTTGTGTCTTTTTAAAATAATTTTGTGTCTTTTTAAAAATAATTTTGTGTCTTTTTTGGTAATTCTGTGTCTTTTTAAAATAATTTTGTGTCTGTTTTTGGTAATTTTGTGTCTTTTTTTGGGTGATTTTGTGTCTTTTTTGGTAATTTTGTTTCTTCTTTAAGTCATTTTGTGTCTTTTTTGGGTCATTTTGTGTCTTTTTAAAATAATTTTGTGTCTTTTTTGGTAATTCTGTGTATTTTTGGGTCATTTTGTGTCTTTTTAAAATAATTTTGTGTCTTTTTTAAAATAATTTTGTGTCTTTTTTGGTAATTCTGTGTCTTTTTTAGTCATTTTGTTTCTTCTTTAAGTAATTTAGTTTTTTTCTGTCATTTTGTGTCTGTTTGGGATGTTTAGACACAACAATTCTCATGCCAAGTGATGGATTCCAATTGTGTTCCACAACTTTAAACATGCAAAAACAACCAGTTTTGATGACTTGTTTTGGCAGTTTTAGATGTGAACAGGCATTACATTGTTGAGGTTACGGATAGGATACTAATTTTCAAAAGTATCGATACCTAGCAAAGGACCTATCGATACTAAAACATTGTATCTGGATACGATACTCATTTTCAAAAGTATCGAGTATCTGAAGCTTGTTATCATAGTTGCAGTTTCTTTTTGCACAACTGATTTTTATTATAAATATTTAACCTGTGGTTCTGTTCATTTTTACATGTTGCATTTTTCTTGTTAATAAAAATATTTCTGTTACATTTTGGGGTCTTTGTTTTTATTCTTGTGGTATCGAAAATGGTTTCGAGTATCGAATATTTTCCTGAGTATCGGTATCGAGTTGACAATTTTAGTATCATGACAATCCTAGTATGCAGATACATTTTAGCTACCCTGTTAAGAATATAGTCTTAAAATCATTCCCCATTTCTCATTATATTTACCAATATCATTTGTTATACTATAGGATATCCGGTAACACTTTATATTAAGGTCCTTGTAATAACCATTAATTAACAAGTAATAAGGCCCTTGTAAGTCCTTACAAAATGCTTATTAACATTATTGTGTGTTTATAAGCTTATATAAGTGTTAATAATGGCATTACAAACACCCATGACCCACCCATTATGTCTTTGCCATGCCTTTATTAATCTTATTTTGTTTGCTTATTGATATTAAAATATACTTTATTGCTCATCTATTATAAGTGAACTATAAGTTAACTATGCTTTTTGCAACTACCAGATCTAAAGCGAGAACAATGTCTTATTACTTGTTAATTAATGGTTATTAAGGACCTTATTATAAAGCGTTACCGGATATCCTTTCAAAAGCAGCTTTGATGCACTTGTTTTGAGTTGGGGCTACATATATTTGTTGGATGGAAATTCTGCCCACAATTTAAATCGAGTTTACCCAATGAGTTATTTTTTTTGAGTGTACGCGGCTTCTGCGCACACACCCAAAAACAAAAAAAAAGTGTGTGAAGTGTTGAGAGTCTGGGTGTGTAGATGTGTGGGAGTGTGTCCCTTTTTTTGCTTTGTGACTCCCGAGGTTCCCCGCGGTCAAGAGCGGATCCTCTTTCTCTCTCGTGCCCTCTTTTCATACACTCGTTCACCCTCTTTTTTATACACTCACTCCTCGTCCCCTCCCTCTCTTTTAGCGCGGCGCTGAATGGCCCCCTCTCTCTGATGAGTGACTGATGAATGAAGTAGCTCTTTGAAGTCAAGAGTCACAGCAAGGCTGGTCAAGCGTGAAGAGATGCCGGACAAAGGACGGCGGGGAGAGAGAAGGGAGAAAGGAAGGAAGGGAGGAAAGTAGAAAACAGTGCGGGAGGGGGTGGGGGGGGCATTCAACAAGGGAAAACGTCAAACTGCGAAACATCCATAAAGTCAGCGAGGGACGGAGGTTGAATGTGTGTGGCAGAAACAGAGTGAGAGAGTGAGAGAGAGAGTGAGAGAGAGAGAGAGAGAGAGAGAGAGAGAGAGAGAGAGAGAGAGAGAGAGAGAGAGGAGAGAGAGAGAGAGAGAGAGAGAGAGAGAGAGAGCGGGGTCTGCATTTTTGCATGAGTGCCTCCAAGTATTTGCATTGTAGCTCAACATGCAAAAGGCCGAAATCACGCAAGTCATGACAGAGCAACATCGTTGTGAAACAGGCCTTCTGGACTACTTATTTATTTATTTATTCCTTTATTTAACCCTTTATAGCACTCCTGGGGATTGAAAATGTCAACCCTGAAGTGTTATTGGAGGATATTACAAGACTTTTTGCAAAATGTTTCATTTTTATATTGCAAATCGAGGTCAATTGAGTCATTATTATTAATATATTTATTATAGTCTCTTTCCCACAGCAACCCTAAATAGACAATAACACATCATCTGCATACATCACTACTTTATCTTTTACCTTTAAACTATTTATTATCTTTTTAGTCAACCTGGTCTCACAGGAATCCGTGAAATAGCCACGGATTTGCTTAACTCAAAATCCGTGGAATAGCGACGGAATCACTCAAATTTCCATGAAACTGACACGGATTTTGCTACAATGCAAGTTAATGACGGTCATATCCCGTGGCTATTCCAACATACAAAGTGATTATGTACATTCACTGAGTGAATATTTAGAAAATAAAACATATATTTCTCGCTAGAAATGTGATCAAAATCCATTTTTATGCAGAAGCTAAGTCAAAATATTGATTTTTTTCACTAAAAATGAGAGAACTGTCCGCCATGTTTTTTGTTCTGACCGCCGGGACCTTGAAAGTCACGTGACTTGGAACAAACCAATAGCAAAAAAAATATCCATGGAATAGCCACGGGATATGACTGTCATTAAATCCGTGTCAGTTTCACGGAAATTTGAGTGATTCCGTGGCTATTCCACGGATTTTGAGTTAAGTGAATCCGTGGCTATTTCACGGATTCCTGTGAGACCAGGTTCAAATTTTCAAAAGTCGAGAGTTTGTGCTTTTGAATGATATTGCAGTGATGATGACTTGATGGCTTTTTGTTTAATACCGTGAGAGTTTGTTCATAGAGCGTTTGTAGTGGAGCAAGTGTTGTTTTTCCAGTTTGAGACTACAGGGACAGCCTGGAGGTCTTCCTGTTTTTATCTCCCTCAAAATGCCTCGACTCTCCTTTTTTTATTGCTATGGACACACATAAGCCAACAGATTGCTTACGGGATGGATTTTTCTTTGAGTGCCACCACATTTAATTGCTTTTGGTGGTTTTCTTGTTTTATTTGTGGCATTACAGTCATCGTTTTGGTTTTCTGTTGCCATCTGCAGATGATTAGCCTCTTAGTCTTATGACCCTGGTATTTGTCTTTGTTTATATGTGTTTACAATCTTATCTAAATATTTTTTTTTTGTTTAAGCCCACTCACTCAATGCCCCTTAAGCAAGGAGCAGAAATGTTGCCTTCGTTATGATGTCAGCATGCATTAGGATTTGTTTTTAGCGGACTTAACTTTCCTTAGAAGTGAGGCAACATATTTTTTTTGGGAAACTTTTGAGCTACCACCAATAAATTCTTGGCTATCTGAGGATGATAGCAGCCTCTGACTGTTTGCTGCACAGAATATGGAATTTCGATGGCAGCAGTCATACAGAAGGCTGTTTGATAGTCATTGTTTTGGTCTGATTTGTCCAGAAATTAGAAAGAGGAGATAGTCTGCCAAGTCAAGCATAAAAACAAAACAAATTCTAAATGATTCAAATATCTGTTAAGAGCCAATGTGGTAGCTCGTTCTTACTGATTTATCCACAAAAGATGCATGTTGAAAATGGAAAGAACATCACAGGCTGAGTGTTAATGTCATCTGGCAATCAAACACATGCAAGTGTAGATTCCTGGTGAATTTGAATGCCATATCTTTCCTTTTTACCTCACAATCATTGCAACCAAATATAAAAAGTCTCCTGCCTCTAAGAACTATATACTGCAGTATTTGGCCTTCAAACTCATGGATCCATTATTCAAACTGGACTTATTGGATCATATTTCATGTCTCAATGGTACTTGAGACAATACAAATGTTGCAGCACAGTGCCAACCAATCTCTAGCCTCTCATGAGCCTGAAACTAATAGGTGTGCTTTTGCACAAATTTTGCATACTCTGACTGGTCAGCTACTTTCTTCCATTGCTGAGACTGGACAAAGGCGGGTCTCAGGCTTACACACTCAAACTTTGTGTATTATTCTTATGTTGCTGAGGTTTTTTTCACTGTTTTTTTCCTCCGTTCCCTCCCTCATGTTGTGCTGTATTTCTTTCTCGTCATCTCTGTCATATTGTTTGTGTGTTTTTATACGTTTGGACGGGTTGATGATTGCAAATTTCATTGTACTACCCTGGGCTTTCTGATTCTGATTCTGGTGTATGGCAAAGGAGTTAACCTCCCAACCCAATGAGTTTATTTTTTTAGTCAAGACCTGTTAGCTTTTTTAAGTTGTATTATATGGAATTGGGAAGTCTTGACGATCAGGTTTCCATCCATGTTGTAGTTTTACGTAATTGATTGAAGCAGAAAACAACAGCCCTTCAGTTTCATCAGGTGAAGTCTAGAAATGATGTTCCCCAACAACGAAACTGTATTGTCGATTACGTTTCAAGGGAAACACATTTTCCAGGACTAATTCATTAATAATCAAAGTCATCTAGTAAACCTAACTTTGTAGTTTTGTTGCCGAAACCTAACCAAACTGCAACCGTTGCGCAATAATCACATATTAAAATTGCGACTGTAACTACGGCTGGGCGATATGTCGATATAAAAGATATCTCAATATATTTTTAAATGTGATATGGAATAAGACCATATCACATATATCGATATAGTTAAAAATGTTTTCTTTCTTTACATATAAAAGCTGCCCTTACTAAGGTCTGTCATATTTAGCTCTTTTGTAATGTTTGTTATTCTTTTCTCATATACATATATTTATTTCGGGAAAAGATTGGCCTATTTTGTTTCAAAGGTTATTTTTATTTAAGATCTTTTTTTTTATTTTAATGTGCAATTTATGGAGCTTTGATTTGAAAAAAAAGAGGCATATTTGGCTTTGACTGAACATTTGCTCTCACTCCAGGATATATATCGTATATCGATATTCAGCCTAATTATATCGGGATGTGACTTTTGGTCCATATTGCCTCAGTTTCATCAGGTGAAGTCTAGAAATTATGTTCCCCAACAACAAAACTGCATTGTCGATTACGTTTCAAGGGAAACCTATTTTCCAAGACTAATGCATTTCTAATCAGTCATCTTTTACTAAACCTAACTTAGTGGTTTTGTTTCCGAAACCTAACCAAACTGCGGCCGTTTCGCAATAATCACACATTAAAATTGCGACTGTAACCAAGGGGAAAATTGATTTCCCTTCTACACATAATCATCAATATAGTCCCATAGTATGGAAATGTAAATGGTTTGGTAAATGGCTGTCAGGCTAGCTCGAGAGCTCTTAAGCCATGATAGGGAAAGTGCATCCATTAGTTGAAAATATGCCTCATCGCCAATTATGTTACCTTGTCAACCGCACAGTAAAAAAAAAATAAACAGGAAAATAAGATGTTCAGATAAA
Organism: Centropristis striata; assembly: GCF_030273125.1. Lineage (NCBI taxonomy): Eukaryota > Metazoa > Chordata > Actinopteri > Perciformes > Serranidae > Centropristis > Centropristis striata. The sequence continues at coordinate 2,584,139 of NC_081532.1, read as the reverse complement.
GCCGACAGATTATCTAAAAATATCTGGCTCGGCTTGACATTTATGAGTGGTTGATGAATGTGTATTAGCCTTGCTTTTCCATGTGTATCTAATATAAACACAGAGAGGCTTTTTAAATCTAAGACACTGGACTGACTCATGAAAATAGTCTTGCCTCAGTGGGACTGAGTTTTCCCTTCCTATTAAACTCCAAACAGAAAATCTATGTGCTTGTTAGGACAACCCAAGGCAAAATCTAAAATATTGATATATTTTGTGTCTTTTTCATGTACGAGTCTTTTGAATGTCACAGCAGTGTACTCTCTGCATGCATAGGCGCTTCTCGAAGTGATCTAATAGATTTCTCTGCATTTATTTTACATCTTGAAGTATATAAAAATGGCAGCAGGTGGAGGTTTTTCTTCTAAGACTTTGAAAGACAACACAAGGCTGCTTGCAGACATCTTACATCAATCTGGTGATTTCACCGTTACAAGACTACTTCTTGTAAAAAATACTTCTTTTATCTGGCTATCAGGGAGTTGAGGGGCTGAACCGGTTTCAAAGACCCACTTTATAGTGTTCCCTTTGTAATTTGGCAGTCACCCCAAGACCACCAGATCTTTCTGTGTGTGCACAAAGGGAAAAAAGCAATCGCACGCACAAAAAAAAAAAAAAAAAAAAAGAGGGCTTCTCCATCGTACAGTTCTCTAGGGTAAGAGAGAGAACACTACACTCCTCCCGTGCTTATCTCAATCTCACATCAGATCAGATCACTGGCAGATAAAAGCACTTCCTGACACATCACTTCCTCTCTCTGGAGGAAGCTGACACGCGCTGGGAACCCAAAACGACAGGGTGGTGGCGGGGAGGATGAAGAAGCGAAACTTTTTTTGACAGAGCGAAAGGGAGAAGCGGCGGGGGGAAGAGGGGAAACGAACGGGGGTATAAAAGGGGAAAGCAGAGGTGGAGTAAAAAAAAAAAAAAGAATGAAAGTATAGAGGCAGAAAAAGGTGAAAACTACACAGTCGTGGCCCAGATCCAGAGTGCCGTGTGGGGTGAAGAGGAGGAGGAGGAGGAGGAGGAGGAGCGGCGAGAGACAACGAGGTGAAGAGACACTAAGAATAGTATAACTGGATTAGCTTTAACACTGACCTTTATTCAGCAGGGTGGCACTCCCTCGCTCCCTCAATTGCTCTTTACTGCGTTACAGGAGAAGCCTGCCCTACTTTTTACTGTTAAGTTTTGACTCAACAAAAGGACTGGGCTGAGATTTCCAGATGAGGTGACATACTTATTTAACCCTTATTTGACCAAACCTGCCTCTCAAACCAGTCACTGCGTTTACAAGCACAGTTTAATCGAGCTATGCTTAAAAAAAAATCGATTTTGGCGTCTAATAGGACTTCTGTCCTTGTTCCAGTTTACATGCAACTGAGAAAACTGAATAACTGACGGGAACGTGTCCTCCGCCTCAACACTGGGTGGCGATATGAGTCGTTTCAGCAGGTTAATATGGCGCCTTTCTGTTGACCCCAGTTAGACACTTTGTGCCGTTGCTACTGACCGGCTAATGTGCGACCGTCTAATGTGACCAGCTAATGTAACCGGCTAATGTGACCGTCTAATATGACCGGCTAATGTGACCGGCTAATGTATGACCGTCTAATATGACCGGCTAATGTGACCGTCTAATATGACTGGCTAATGTGACCGGCTAATGTGACTGTCTATTGTGACCGTCTAATGTGCGACAGTCTAATGTGTGCCCGTCTAATGTGACCGTCTAATGTGTGACCGTCTAATGTGCAACCGTCTAATGCCTTTATTAATAAACAGAATGACGCAAAGTAGAGTCGGGTGACTGGACGGATATATCAGCTCTCTACGATTGGTTGGTACATTGCTGGTTTGATTCTTTTCGGTAATGTTTGGAGAGATTTATGTAATTTTTTGTTGCTTATATAACGGTCTGCCTTCAAAGAGGAAGTGAGAGTGCTTAGCAGGAAGTGCAAGATTGCAGAAAACACATATTGTGCAAATATGTCAGCAATCGGTTGTTGGGCAATATCGATCAAAAGTCATATCCTGTAATATTAGACTGAATATCGATACACATAAATATCCTGATATTTGTATCGCAAAGTGAGAGCAAACGTTCAGTCAAAGTCAAATCTGACATGTCACAAGTAGTTTTATAGAAACAGTTTATTTAAGTGAACATAAATACTGTATAACAACAGGAGTACCTTTTTTAAAATCAAAGCTCCATAAAGTGTGTGTGTGCATGCCTGGGGGTGACTATTGTGTTCAAACCATAATCACAACTTAATAATTATTATTAAAAATGTCTTAACAAGATGCAATAAAAGTTTAGTGAAAGTACAGTTGGCAACGATTTTGCCAGCTATAAAGACAACTGTCTGCGGCGAGTTTGGCCAGCTGAAGTTAATTACCATTAATTCCATGAATTGGCCGAATTACAAAATAAAAACGCATGGCAGATGTCTGCTTAATATGTTCTCTGCACGCTCAGATCTGTACTTTTTATACTCTGCTAAAGATGGTTTCCCCCCGGAGAAAGAAGCACCGTTCTGTATCACAGAGGGCCAAAGTAAAACTGAAACCTCAGGGTTCTGGGCCAAGAGGGATAAAAAACTTTGTTAAAAATTGCACTGACATTTGTAACAATGCTGAAAAGTAAACATCCAGCCTTGGAACTGAGCCGTTCTCAACAGTAGGTCCTCCTGTTCACTCCATATGTTAAGATAAAGATGGCAACAAGTTATGCACCCATGCTGTTACGCTCCTACATTTTCAAGCTGAGCTGCAGTTTCGGAGTAATAATAATTTCAGTTTTTATATTATTTCAACTGTTAAAATCATAATGGCCTCAACTTCTAACCACAACCTCGGTAATGGGTGCCAATTTCTCTTTAAATATGGAAAATAAACCCCAAGAACACACTTTATTTTCTAAAAAAAGGAGGCCTGATGAAAGAAAGAAAGAGTTACAGAAGCCAGTAGGATGGAGGCGTCGTGACTTCTGGCTCTCTATTCATGTTTGAAATGAATAGAGACGGCAGATGGACGGCTTCTTTTGCTGTTCAGTTATTCATCATCACTATTGAAAGGACAACTATGTAGCCTTTATTAATAAACAGAATGACGCAAAGTAGAGTCGGGTGACTGGACGGATATATCGGCTCTCTACGATTGGTTGGTACATTGCTGGTTTGATTCTTTTAGGTAATGTTTTGAGAGATTTTTTGTTGCTTATATAACGGTCTGCCTCCAAAGAGGAAGTGAGAGTGCTTAGCAGGAAGTGCAAGATTGCAGAAAACAAATATTGTGCAAATATGTCAGCAATCGCTGCTTGTTGGGCAATATGGATCAAAAGTCATATCCTGTTATATTAGGCTGAATATCGATACACATATATATCCTGATATTTGTATTGCAAAGTGAGAGCAAATGTTCAGTCAAAGACAAATCTGACATGTCACAAGTAGTTTTATTGAACCTGTTTATTTAAGTAAACATAAATACTGTATAACAAAAGGAGAACCCTTTTTTTTTTTTTTTTTTTTTTTTAAATCAAAGCTCCATAAAGTGCACATTTAAATAAAAAAATATCTTAAATAAAAATACCCTATGAAATAAAAAATATCTTCGCAAATCTTTGCAATAAATTATTTTCATCAGTCAGTATTCCAGGTTTTCCTCAATTAGTTTGTTTTTGATCATCATACATCCTAATTTTATGTTTTCTTTAATTTTTTTAAAATAAAATCCCTTTTTGTGTCACTACGCTTCTAATGCACAACATGGGCCAAAAATGACCCATATCCATCCAAGTAGTTTGATAAGCTAACTACTTAGCTAACTTATTGGCAAGTATTTAGCTAAGTTGCTTGCGAAGCGAACTACATAGCTAACTTCTTGGCTAAATAGTTAGCTTAGCAAGCTACTTAGCCAAGTAGTTAGCCATGTAATAATACAAAAACTTTTTTTCTTAATAAAGTATGAGAGGCAAAATGGAAATAATGATCAGTTGTTATCAAAAACAAAAACAAGATATTTAAAGAATACTTGTCATATTGTCAATATGTTGTGCATCAAAGGGTTAAGCTCATCTGAACTTGGTGGTGTTCATAAGTGACAATGATGCAGCTAAAACCTCCAGAGAATGGCAACAAGTGGACCTTGAGGAAAGTATTTTTCTAATCATCTCCTATTTCCAAGGTCAGAAATAAAGTTCAGTGCACAATAAACTGACTCTATTCTCCCTAATGTCTTTTGTGTAACAATTTGTTAGAATAAGCTTGATACAAACTTATTTTATTTCATGCCGTGTAGCTCACCAATAAGGCCTTGAATTAGGAAATAATAGAAATAATCGCAATGCCAACACTGGTCAGAAAATGAAAATTGCATATTCTCCTGGTATCAAGGCGCCCCAGGTATGAAAAGAGACGGAGCAGAACAGCAAAGTAAGCAACAGTGACACATTTCATCTGCACACACTGAGTCCCGCACATCAAATCACCATACAGACTTGCGAACACAGACCACACATTCACACGGCAAACACCCGGACACATGCAACCCCTGCTTGAATGCACAAATGAAGGCAGAGGACACACACACACACTCACACACACTCTCACACAGCAACTCTGGTGATCTACAGCTCTGCCCCCGAGCAAAGCAGACAAACCAAGTGTAGCAGAACGAAGAATCTCTGTTTTTTCCTTCGCTCTGTCTTTCCATGAATGGCATCAGCACTTTAGCTCTTCTGGTGGGACGCTCACATGCACAGACGCACACACACACACATGCACACGGACAAAAGACGGCGGAGTGCTGGGATGGCATGATGGGCAGGAAAATGGCGAGGAGTGATGGGAAAAAGACAGGGTGAGGCGTGGAAGGATGCAGACACAACGCTATCATTCATTCTCCATTTGGGATTTGGTAAAAGTTAGCCTACTGTGTGTGTGTGTGTGTGTGTTCCCAAAGAGAAGACAGTCCCAATCAGTTAAAGCTCCTCCCCCTAATTCAAAGAGGCAGTATGGGATTTGCATTTTTCCCACAATTCAATTAACACGCCTGTCAGCCTCTCCTCGGCGTTCACATGCCTCTGTTGGCCATCTCTCGCTCACACATATACAAACATGCTCCCACAGATTCATGAATAGTTGCATTTATTCATAAACACGCATGCAGAAAATTGACGCATTTACTTGTTTGTTTACGAATAAATGAGAAGCGCTCAGTGTGAGAGATGAGGAGAAGCTCCCGGGTCACATCCTGTCTGGACTTGTAAAAAGTAAAAAATAGATTCAAAATCACATTTTATGTTGGACTAAAGGACTAAAAAAGACACAAAATGACCAAAAAAGACACAAAGAGACACAAAATGACTGAAAGAGACATAAAATGACCAAAAAAAAGACATAAAATGACCAAAAATGACTAAAAAAAGACACAAAATGACTAAAGAAAAGACACAAAAAGCCCAAAAGACACAAAATGACCAAAAAAAGACACAAAATGACCAAAAAAAAAACACAAAAAGACAAAAAAAAAGACACAAAATGAAAAAAAAAGACACAAAAAGACACAAAATGACAAAACAAAGACACAAAAAGACACAAAATGACTACAAAAAAGACACAAAATTACTAAAAAAAGACATAAAATGACCAAAAAAAGACACAAAAGGTCTTAAGGTCTAAAAGGAATAGTTGCATTTATTCATAAACACGCGTGCAGAAAATTGACGCATTTACTTGTTTGTTTACGAATAAATGAGAAGCGCTCAGCGTGAGAGAGGAGGAGAAGCTCCCGGGTCACTTCCTGTCTGGACTTGTCACATTCAGGGACATGAAAAGACAGTGGTGTGCTGTTAATGGATGCAGAGAGCAGTCCCCCTGGATGTCTTTCTCTTTCCATCCCTCTGTCCTTCTCCATCTCAGGAGAAGGGAAAAGACATGGAGTGTCATCAAAGAATAGCTCGCCATAGGGTGGAGGGGGGGGGGGGGAGACAGACACTCAGGGTCGATACGTAGCGAGAGACCATAGAGACGAGGCCAAACCGGATTTAGAAACAGGAACCAGGATCAGCCGTAGACGCGCTGACTTTGCCGCGGGGCGGGCTAATGACTTCTTGTCTGATTAATAGCCTGTAATCCCATTCTCATGGATAGCATACCATAGCATTCCTCTGCACCACTCATTAACCACTATAGAAATGCCCACTAATCACTCACTCGCTTCTTCAGCTAGCAAGGCTAATGCTAGGCTAGGCTAATCAATAGGGAGTAATCCTGTTGGCGGAGCTGCTGCAGCGTAGCGCCCCTCATTACCAGCCATAGAAATGTCTGCTAATCATTCGCCGCACGGTTATTTGTCCACAGGGCCGCAGAATCACTTTGGTAGTGGCGAGGAGGGGGGGTGGGAGTGGGAGTGGGGGGGGTTTGACATTTGACAGTCGGCAGCAGAGGGTGGAAGAGACAGACTGACACACAGAGTCACAGAGGCTGTGTAATGATTAAGAAACACATCAGTCTTGCTTTTCTTTCTCTCCCCATCTGTCCTCTGTGTCGAGCATGCAGCCAGATCGGATCCGGCGAGGCTCTGCTCAATGTCGGCGTCATTCAAGTTTTATCAATCAATAAAAAAACCCTCTAGGATCCATAATGGCTAATCAATAATGAAGGCTTGCAGGCAGAGCAAAGATAACCCTTCAAAGGCCGCCGACGGAGACGGTCGCCAGCGATCAGGCGGTTCCCTCTCCTCGTCTCCTCGTCTCCTTGTCCTGTCTTTACTATGCACTGAGGTGAAACAGCTGGAGCAAATCAATGGCGGCAACAGCCTTAACTCAACTTGACTGGCCTCGTTTGCACTTTGGGCAGTTTAATGTTAATTCTGTGATCCTTCTACACAATGCAAGAATCTATACTTTACTCTCACAATCAGCATTTACACACAGTTTGGCTTTAATCAGGCCTTTTCACCTTCTGATCAACTACAGCCAAACATTTGGCTGCAGGCAGTCTTTATGGCAGGGAGTTAAACTTTAACCCTGTGGAGTCTCCAAAAGCTCCAATTCATGACTTCCTCATGACATCCAGACTAGAAAACAAAGCAGCGTGGAGCCCTACTGTAAATTTACCTCTAAAGTTCTGGCTGTAAACTCCATGAGGCCAGTTTCAGTTTGATGATGATATACCAAGTAAAACTGGAGACAAGCTCAAATAGATTTAGTATCAAATGATAGAACTGGATGAAACCCTCTTATATGTTAGATTTGCAACATTTAAAATTCTTTATTGAGCATGATAGTGTTTGGAAAGTAAAAAATAGATTCAAAAATCACATTTTATGTTGGACTAAAGGACTAAAAAAAGACACAAAATGACCAAAAAAAGACACAAAATTACTAAAAAAAAAGACACAAAATGAACAAAAAAGACACAAAATGAGAAGACAAAATGACCAAAAAACCCCAGAAGAAGACACAAAATGACTAAAAAAGACACAAGAACAAAAAAGACACAAAATGACAAAAGACACAAAATGACCAAAAAAGACACAAATGACCAAAAAAAAGACTCAAAAAGACACAAAATGACTAAAAAAAGACACAAAATTAACAAAAAAAACATAAAATGAGAAGACAAAATGACCAAAAAAACCCACAGAAGACAAAAAATTACTAAAAAAAGACACATAATGACCAAAAAAAGACACAAAATAACTAAAAAAAGACACAACAAATGACGAAAAAAAAGACAAAAAGACACAAAATTACTTACAAAGACATGAAAAGGATTTAAAAAATGGATAAAGTAGCCCATGACTCCATAGAGTTAAAGCCCTGTGTGCGTGTGTGTGTGTGTGTGTGTGTGTGTGTGTGTGTGTGGCCAGGGGCCCGACAGCGGTAGCCACATATCCTCTTGAGCTAAAGTCTGGACTGTGAGTTGTGATGCTGGTTCTACGTTGGGCTGACCCGAGGCTGAACCGGAGCTGAACTCTTGTTTTGAGGGAAGCAGCGGTGGAGCAGAGAGAGAGAGGCCTGTCAACACTCGCCCCGAGCTCCTCAGGAGGAAACACATAGGGGCTATATCACACTCCTTATGTGTGAGGTAGCGCGTGAGTCCACCATCCTGCCACGATATCACGAAGAGCATATCACAAAGGCTGAAGAGCCACTTGCTTGAGTGCATAATCCGCTGTTGGTGGGCTGATGGAGTGAGGAGTTTCAGACTAATATTGCTCTTACAGTGTTTCCCCGAGGTTTACAGCTTTTGTGTACATTTTTAAGTAAAATGCATCGATCTTGTGCACTTTGAGAGCTAAATAAGAGCAAACACCTCACATTATGTGGATGTTGTGGCTGGGGAAAGGGACGTCTGGAATGCCCTGCTTTGCCTGCTGCCCCCGCGACCCGGCCCCGGATAAGCGGAGGAAAATTGATGGATGGTTGGATGGAGATACCCCGACATAGAATCTTTGTTATCCTACTTGTGCTGCTGTTAGCTGGCCCTCCCTCGAATAATTTTTTTTTCCTCCATAAAAAGCCTAAATTTAGTGGCCTCTCGCAGATTCTAATGCCACCATTCCATCATATATCACTGAATCATTGCATATTTCATTATTGTAAAGGAGAATAAAGGTTATTGGATGTTTTATTTAAGGCAGGGGCCTCAAACTCAAATTACCTGGGGGCCGCTGGAGGCAGTATCAAAATGACCAAAAATAATTGTTAGTTTAGGTATAGTTACCGTTTTAAAGAGAGGGCTGGGCAATATATCGATATATTTTTAAATGTGATATGGAATTAGACCCTATCGCATATATCGATATAGTTCAAATTTGCACTGTGATCCTTGCTCCAGGCAAGCTGCGGCTTTTATTTAAGATATTTTATTATTTAAATGTGCTCTTTATGGAGCTTTGATTTAAAAAAAATACATATATACACTCATGTTATACAGTATTTATGTTCACTTAAATAAACAGTTTCAATAAAACTACTTGTGACATGTCATATTTGACTTTGATTGGACGTTGACTTTTTGATTGGGACGAGAAAAGAAGACAACGCTTTGTTTTATATGTCACATGCCAAAAAAAGGCTGTTTGAAATATCAAAAAACAAAAGCTCTTGACCAATTACCAGAAATGACATTTCAAAGCTGCTTATTTTCTCTGACCATCAGACTCTCCAGTCAAAAAAAAAAAAAAAAAAGACTTGTGTTATAATGACGGTAAAGAATCTGTCAGCATGCATTTGGTGTTTTTACATTAGATGAGACAAAAATGAATTGCCTACTTAAAAGTTAATTAATCCACTAACGGTTGAAGTACTAAATGTGAACACTAATTTATCCAAAAAGTTGACATAACCTACTCTGTGCATTCCCATCAAGAAATTATTATTTCACTATAACTATTGAAATAAATATTCAGGTTTTATTACTTTTTTTTCCTCTTGAAATTAGGTCTTATTTTGTATATTTGACTTAAATTGAACAATAATGATGAAAAAAATATGAAAATGATATATACATTTTTTTTGGTCATGAGTTGCCTTAAAAAGGTGAAAAGAAAATTGGTAATACTTTTTTTTCTACATGTCCGAAAACAGTCCTTTTTGACCCCTGAGGACCATGGGTGCATAGTCAACGGGAGGACTACCAACGGTTAAAAGTATTGTTTTTGCATCGGTATTAAAGATGCAACCCTACCTATGAAAAGAAAAGACGACAATGCTTTGTTTTATATGTCACATGCCAAAAAAAGGCTGTTTGAAATATCAAAAAACAAAAGCTCTTGACCAATTACCAGAAATGACATTTCAAAGCTGCTTATTTTCTCTGACCATCAGACTTGACCAAAGACTTGTGTTATAATGATGGTAAAGAATCTGTCAGCATGCATTTGGTGTTTTTACATTAGATGAGACAAAAATGAATTGCCTACTTAAAAGTTAATTAATCCACTAACGGTTCAAGCACTAAATGTGAACACTAATTTATTCAGAAGAGGCATTAAAGAAACACAAAATGTTCTTTAATGCCTCAGTCTGTAAATCCATTCCTCACACACTTCACATCAATCAGGTACACTGAGGTATTAGGTCACCATCGGTAAAGCCATTATAGAACCTGGTTCCCACTAAGTGAAGGTGCTTTGAGCTGAGTAAACAGGCTGGGAATAACTGGCTGGAGGGATGTGGGAATGTTTGTTGGGAATGCTGGAACGTGGTGCATTCAAAGTCGCAGGATGAGCGGACGTAACCGGCTTTGGAGCGCCTGGCCGCCAGCGCTTAAACCCGGCTAATCTGATTGGATTAACACCAACCTGCCTGGCTCCACATGAGCGCGCACACGCACGCGTATAGACACACACACACCAACACAAACACATACCCTATTTCCTCAAATAGTAGCCGGGGCTTCTATTAATAAAAAATCAGTTTGGGACCCGGCTAATAATAGGGGCAGGCTATTATTTGAAAGAAAATCAGAGCAGCTCTGACCGGCACTTTTTAGAGTGTTTTACACAGCGCATTGTAGCCAGTTACCTGGATGTCGGCCATATTGGAAGTACTCGGATGTAAACAAACAATGAACAGCACGCTGAATGTTCATTTTAAGCAGGATTTAAAATGTCTAAACTACTAAAAAGCCCAGAAGAACGTGCGTAAACGGCTCGACTTTACAGAGAATGACTAGGACAGCAGGAGAAACAACCATATTTACCTACAGTACTAACTCGTGTGGAGAAACTTCAAAATACAGGTGTTGTGTGGAAATCTGTCACCCGTCAAATGAGGTTTCCTGAATGGTGTTCTCCGTAGCATCACCTCCGCGGTTGGAGTTAGGATTTAAGTTTAAGGTGAGGCCTTGTAGAGAGAACTGTTTGGGGTTCAGGTAAACTTGGGCTCATGTTAACAACTTAAAGGACGACTGGTTGGGGTCAGGTTGGGTGCAAAAAGACACAAAATGACAGAAAAAAAGACACAAAATTACTGAAAAGACACAAAATTACTAAAAAAAGACACAAAATGACCAAAAAAGACACAGAATTACCAAAAAGACACAAAATTACTAAAGAAAAAGACACCAAATGACCAAAAAAGACACAAAATTACTAAAAAAAAGACACAAAATGACCAAAAAAAGACACAAAATTGCTAAAAAAAAACCACAAAATGACCAAAAAAAGACAGAATTACTAAAAAAAGACACAAAATTACAAAAAAAAGACACAAACTTACTTAAGCTAAGGGGGACACATATCGACGGGGGAACAGACTTTGACATAACACCGCTAAAACACCCGGCTTATAAAAGAGGCCGGCTTTTATTTACTAAAAATCAGTTTTTACACCCGGTTACTAAATGAGGCCGGTCATTAATAGGGGCCCGGCTTTAAATCGAGGAAATGCAGTATATGCACGTTATGCCAATCAGCAGGCTGCCTCTGCAGCTTCCTGGAGTTCATCTGGATTCTGGGTTGTGCTGGCTGGCTGGCCGGCTGACGGCACCACGCTGAGCCACCACATGCACCCGCATCCGCTCTCACGCCACACACACACACACACACACTCACACACACTGAGCCATCTTAGAGTGCAGTGATTTGTGCTGTGAATCTGAAACAGACCTATTGAAAGAAGAGTAATGCCCAGTGCTTGACAACCGTGCTAATTGACTAGCCCCCTCCCCAGCAATGAAACTAAACGTTTTCACCCCACCGTCTTTTATCTTTTCAATCATTCCCTGACAGCTCTCCTCTTGTCCCATCCCATCCTCTTCCTCATATCGCTCTTCATCACCCCCATCTCCCCCCTCTCTCTCTCCATGCCCCCCCTCATACTCATACATGTAATCATTCATTAGAACCAAGGCAGTTGTCCATTAGGCAAAGCAGCCATTTTGGAAATTGCAGCAAATCTTCCATGAAAAGACATTTCCTCTAATGCGGTAGTCACGCTCGGAGGGAGAGGGAGAGGAAGATGGCAAAAGGAGAGAAAGAAAAGACGAGTGGGCAGAGATGGAGAGAGGAGAGGAGAAGAGGAGGAGGAGAGAGAGAGGGAAAAAGTGAAGGAGAGAGATAGAGAGTGAGCCCCCCGGCCATAAAGCCACCAAGCGGAAAGCAAGCCTGCTGTTTGATTAGAGAGTGACACCATCACGGAGGGAGGGAAGGAGGGAGGAAAGGATGGAAGGAGAGGGAGGGAAAGTGTTTTAGAGGCAAGCAGAGGGGATGAAGAGGAGGCGGGGAGAGAAAGAGATGGAGAGGAAAAACAGGGAGTGATTTGAGAGGGCCGAGATAGAAGCTGTAAAATTAGCCCCATCACTTCGCTTACTAAGACGCTCTGACACACTGGGATTAAAAACACACACACACACACACACACACACAGTCACGAGATGCGTGCACAAACACACATGCACAGGACAGATGGTATCCCCCATCTGAAAGTGCGGCTATAATTTGAGTAAAGTGGTAGATATCTCCTTAACCAATTAGGAGCCCCATATCTCCTTGCATTAGAGGTTGTGTTTGTTTGTCTCACACACTCATTAGTGTGTGTGCAACTATGTATGTGTGTGTATTAGGGCTGGGCGATATGGGCCCTGGTTGGTAGAGCGGGTTGCCCACTGATCGGAGGGTTGGTGGTTCGATCCCCGACCATGGCAGCCTACATGTTGAGCTATCCTTGAGCAAGATACCCAAATTGCTCCCGATGCTGCGTTCATCGGTGTGTGAATGAATTCTCAATGGTGGCAGGTGGCCTCTGCCACCAGTATGAATTTGTGGGTGAACGGGTGAATGAGCACAGTCTGTAGTGTGAAGCGTTTTGAGTGGTCGCAAATCGACTAGGAAACTTGAAAAGCGCAATATAAGTGCAGGTCCATTTACCATTTAGTTACAGTCGCAATTTTAATATGTGGTTATTGCGCAACAGTTGCAGTTTGGTTAGGTTTCAGCAACAAAACTACTACGTTATGTTTAGTAAAAGATGATTTTGATTAGAAATGCATTAGTCCTGGAAAATGGGTTTCCCTTGAAACGTAATCAACAATGCAGTTTTCGTTTGTTTGGGAACATCATTTCTAGACTTCACCTGATGAAACTGAAGGGCTGCCTCAATTAGGGCTGGGCGATATGGACCAAAAGTCATATCCCGATATATTTAGGCTCGATATATACAATATATATCCTGATATTTTTGTCACAAAGTGAGGGCAAATGTTCAGTCAAAGTCAAATATGACATGTCACATTTAGTTTTATTGAAACCATTTATTTAAGTGAACATAAATACTGTATAACAACTACGAAATGAAATAGGCCAAAGTTTTTCTGATATAAATATATTAGCCATTTTGAAACATAATCAACAATGCAGTGTCGGGAACATCTTTTCTAGACTTCACCTGACGAAACTGAAGGGCTGCCTCAACTAGGGCTGGGCAATATGGACCAAAAGTCATATCCCAATATATTTATGCTCGATATATGATATATATCCTGATATTTTTGTCACAAATTGAGAGCAAATGTTCAGTCAAAGTCAAAGCTGAATATGACATGTCACGAGTAGTTTTATTGAAACAGTTTATTTAAGCCTTTATCGGGCGAAGAACCATATTTGGTAACTTCAGCGGATATCCAAAATAAAAATAAAAAATATTTCGAGAAAAAAGCTGCAAATTTACAAGATTAAAGTGGAAAATCTTCAAGAAAAAAGTTGCAGATTTAAGAGATTTAAAGTGGCAAATCTGTGTGAAAAAAAGTCACAGATTTACGAGAAAAAAGCTTTTTTCTCGCAGATTCACCACTTTAAATCTCGTAAATTTACTTCTCAAAATATTATCCCCCTTCCTGGGTCCGTTTGGTTTTTTTTTTTTACACATTCTGGCTGTATGTAATATCCTCCAATATTCTCTAGGGTTGAGATTTGGAATTTGCAAGTATTTCAATGAGTGCCCTATTAAGGGTTAAGTGAACATAAATACTTGTACAGGAGTACCTTTAAAGCTCCATAAAGCACCCATTTAAATACAAAAAAATCTTAAATAGAAGCCGCAGCTTGCCTGGAGCAAGGATCATAGTGCAAATTTGAACTATATAGATATATGTGATATGGTCTAATTCCATATCACATTTAAAAATATATGGAAATATCTTTTATATGGATATATCGCCCAGCCCTAGTGTGTATACGAAAGTGTCCCATGGGATCAGTGAAGAACATTAAAACTGATATAAGAGGTGGGAAATGACAAATCCACTGTGAGTGGCTCTGAGGCGAGTCTGTGAGTTCTTTTCTCCCACAATGCCTCTGTTCATCTCGATCTCATCTCATCACCGATCAAAGACAGACCTGTCTCTCCTATTACCAGCCATTCATCTCGCTGCTGCTCGCTGCTGCTTAATGCGCCTCCCCGACGAAGCTGACACATTTGTCACCAGACCAAACTGAGCCTAATCCATCGCAGCGGTTTTTTTCCCTCCCGCAATTTATGATATACTGAATTTGAAAAAGCGCCGTATTCAATCCAATTTCCTCAATGTCTCAGAAACGTTTTTATGCTTTCTTGAAGTAGAAAACATTTTGAAGAAGCTGCGCAACACACTGTGATACAGTAGGATCAATAAATAATACAGCCATGACAACAAGGGCCTGGAAACTGTTACACTGTCAATAGAAAACAGTTCGATAGTGGCTTTGGACTTTCAAAAGGAGGTTCTTTTAAAGAAAATCTAATAAATGTCAGACTGGCTGTCTCGCTGTCATTACACTCTTTGCTTTACAATATAAAAGATAATTAGATTAATTTGCAGAATTTTGATAATCGATTAATTAAAGTCATTTATTTTGGCAGGTTCTCAAATGTGAATATGATTTCTTGACGTTCCGTGATAATAAATTGAATATATTTCAATAAATTAATGTCTTTTGGAGTGTTAGTCAGCTGAAACAAACCATTTAAATATGTCAACACAGGCTCTGCAATCTTGTAAAGTGCACTTTTTTTTATGATTTCATAGCATTTTTCTGGCACCAATGATGAAAATAATAAATAAATTGTCTGTTGCAGGACTTAACATGAGCACATATGTTTGTTTTCGTCAGAAAATGACACCAATATGCCAGTAAATGTCAATACTTATACAATAACTTTCAATTCTTGAGTCTATTTGTCTGTTTTTGACTTCTCCCATTTTGTCCTTGTGGATGTTTTCTGACATCCAGGAGGCGTATTTATGCGCTTGAATCCAGCTGATGGAAATGGTCCTAATTCACATTTTATTTTTGCAGCGTTTGAAATGTTTGTGTAAAATCCACTTGACAGCTGGATGAGAACACAGCTGCAGAGAGGTGCTGGATCCCGCTACAGTAGAACTGCTGCGGTTGCGTGGTCAGAGATGTCTAGATATGTTGTTTTGTCTGCTTTCTCTTTCTCACACTTAACAATGCAGCTCCTAAACCGCTTCCGCCGCCAAGCGCGCAGGTATGAGGTGTGTCAGACACGTAAAAAAAAAAAAAAAAAAAAAAACACTGGCTGGAGCTACAGGCTGTTTGTCTCAATACGCACAGCTGATTTTAAAGCCTCTGCGTACGACACTGCGCCAAGAAATCCCTCTCCAGTGTTCTGTAAACACAGATGATCTTTTTCACACTTTCTCTGGCCTTTTCACCACACTGCTACTGCCCTCGAGACAAATGTCCCTAAACAAGCATTACCACAGTGACACGACAGAGTCAAACAAAGAGGGATAGAAGGACTTAAACATACACAGACAGCAGCATATAGAGAAAAACAGGAAGGGGAAACAGTGAGAGTGTGATTCTCTTCAAAGCTCCTCATTGCAGCGATTCACTTCACTTTCCTGTGGAAGTGGAGGTACGTGTAATATGGAGCAGCATTGTTTTTCTTCAGGGTGCTATTAAGCATGTAGTCCCTTGTTTCTGCTGTCAGGAGTGATAGGGTAGTCGATTATACCAGAGGCAAGAGATCCTCTCCCATGCATGCATACCCACGCTGCAAAAAAAAAAAAAAAAAGGTGTGTCTAAAAACAAGATAAAAACACTTAATCTGAGGGAAATGATCTTGCTGCATGGGTAGATAATTTCACTTGACAAGATTTCCTAAATTCCGAGATTTCTTATCAGGGGCCGGGTCGCGGGGGCAGCAGGCTAAGCAGGGCATTCCAGACGTCCCTCGCCCCAGACACAACGTCCAGCTCCTCCTGGACCCCGAGAGATATAATAATCCCTCCCATGACCCCTAGAGAAGTCTCGCATGTTGAACACTTAAAATAAGAAATGAACTCTTAAAAACAAGATAATTAAAGCTACAAGCAGTGATGAACTGGCCCGAGCAGAGTGTCCTGACAATTATTTGTTTCTTACCAAGATAAAAAAAACTTTAGATTTAGAAGTGTTGGTTATTTTATCTTGTTTTAAGAGTTAACTTCTTATTTAGAGGGGCGCCTGGAATGCCCTGCTTGGCCTGCTGCCCCCGCGACCCGGCCCCGGATAAGCGGACGAGAATGGATGAATGGATGGATGGACAATCTTAATTCAAGAAACCTTGTCAAGTGAAATTATCTATCCATGCAGCAAGATCATTTCCCTCAGATTTAGTGTTTTATCTTGTTTTAGACACACCTTTTTTGCAGTGCATATGCACAAATATGCAACACTATCTCTCACTGCACTGCAAAAACCAAGTGGCAAAAAATAAGAAATAAATAACTAGAATTAAGCAAATACATGCTAGAAACAAGTAAAAGTATCTGCCAGTGCAGTAAGTACATTTTTCTTCTTGTCAAGTT
Source organism: Centropristis striata (assembly GCF_030273125.1). Lineage (NCBI taxonomy): Eukaryota > Metazoa > Chordata > Actinopteri > Perciformes > Serranidae > Centropristis > Centropristis striata. Next base: position 2,567,292 of record NC_081532.1, on the reverse strand, counting down.
AAATTATCTGTCCATGCAGCAAGATCATTTCCCTTCAGATTTTGTATTTTATCTGGTTTTTAGACATATTTTTTTTGCAGTGCAGATCTTTCTCATCTACGCTGCCGCCTTCCTGCCTCTTTCCGTTCCCCCGGCCTCTTCAGGTGCACACAAACACACACATAAACACACTCCCGTGCAAGTTCAGGCTTTCAAAACAGAGCTCACAAAGTGATGAAAGGCCGTTTATCCTGCTTCCACTGTGATATCTCGGCTCGCCATGCAGAATGGCCGGACACGTTATCACCTCTGACCAGGGGAAACCACGGGAGTCAGGACTGACGCCAGCAGCAAATACCAGCGCTAGTGTGTGTGTGTGTGTGTGTGTGTCCCAGCAGTAATAATCACCCGGATTAGAGCGGAGCCAAACCCCCGCAGGGTCCCCCCCTCTCCCCCCCCCCCTGCAGACCCAGCCCAGCCCTGCCCAGCCTGCAGCTCTGGTTCCCAGTTAAAGCAGCCATGGGAAGCAGAGCAGCCGGCCTGACAATCTCCACCAGAGAGAGGGCGAAAAACACTTCTTTCTTTCTTTCAATTCCCTCGTCTTTCCTAACCCCCTTTGTCCTATCGATCAGCCATAGCCAAAATAAAATATTGAACAAGCTCAGGCAATACAAAGACACATAACCCATTCAACAAGCATAGCCTTTAACCACAAGGGTGCAGTGAAATGGAAGTTGATACAGCCGTCGATATGTCTGGGTGAGGGATGCAATATGTTGGCAACAACAATAGGGAGGTGCGGAGAAGAAAATGGGTTATAACTTAATAAGAATGCAACGCGTCGTGTCTGGATACTTGCAGTCAATGCAACGGATTATTACAGAGTGGAAATGTTGCCTGGATGTATTACAACACCTCCCCACGCTTGAAATACATTCAGCCAGACCTCAGCGTGTGATCCAGTGGGAGGGCACTGTGATATAGGCACCTATCAACAATTGTCAGAAGCTCCGTTGAGCTCCTGTGGCATTTGTGACAGCGCAATGTTGAAATGTCGATCTCCATTTGTCTCCCAGCATCCGTTATCAATCCAGTCTCAGGAAGGGAAGACGCACACCGTCCATAACATAACACGCTTCTGTCATTTTAACTCTACTGTAACAGCGTCCCACCCACTGAGAAGAAAGACCTTTGTTTCAAGATTACACAGCAACCAATTACATCCATTAACATCCCGTGGGGGGACTTTGATATGTTTGTGATATCCAGTTATGGCGTTACAACACCATTATCCTACCTTTTTGTTATGCTTTATCATATCTGGGAGCACTATGGTACATTTCTGTAGTATGAACTGGGCCAGAAATAGCTGCGCAGTCGAGTAAAGTTTCGATATTATGTGTGAAGAAATGCTTTCAATTTTTATCATCATGTTATGTTAGGCCTGTTATAATTGGCTCTCCAGAGGAATAAGCTGCATTAAAGGCTGTTTTGTAAAAGCAGACAAAGCTGTGTGAGAAGCACAGCTGTCAAGAGGAGTTGGAAAAATGTTAATAATTTAATTATTTCTGATTAGTTTGATTCTAATTATAGGTTAGTTTGATTAATGATGTGATCAGTGTGATTGAAACCTCACAGCAGCAACAGCTTTGTGAGTTTACAGTGACCTCATTGTACTTTCAGGTAAAAAAATGTCTCTACTGTGGGATCAAAATGCAAAATGAATCTGTAATTAAGTCTAAAAGTTTCACTCATATAATCCTAAATATGTCATGGAGTTGCTATAGATTCCTTATGTTATTTCCCATACCTCACATTTAAAAATTCATCATAATCTGTGCGAGAAGCACAGCTGTTACGAGTCGTTAGAAAAAAGGTTAATAATGTAACCATTTCTGATTAGTTTGATTCTAATTATAGTTTAGTTTGATGATTGAAACCTCACAGCAGCTAGTTTACAGTGACCTCATTGTACTTTCAGGTAAAAAAATGCTCCACTGTGAGATCAAAATGCAAAATGAATCTGTAATTAAGTCTAAAAGTTTCACTGATATAATCCTAAATATGCCATGGAGTTGCTATAGATTTCTAATGTTATTTCCCATACCTCACATTTTAAAAATGTCCTCATAATCTGTGCGAGAAGAGTAAGAGTAGTTAGAAAAATGTTAATTATTTCTGATTAGTTTGATTCTAATTATAGTTTAGTTTGATTAATGTGATCATTGTGATTGAAATCCCACAGCAGCTACAGCTTTGTGAGTTTACAGTGACCTCATTGTACTTTCAGGTAAAAAATGTCTCTACAGTGGGATCAAAATGCAAAATGAATCTGTAATCAAGTCAAAAAGTTTGAGTGATATAATCCTAAATATGTCATGGAGTTGCTATAGATTCCCCAATATGCACAACATGTTATTTCCCCCAAATTCTTCAGCCAAGAAAGCAAAAAAAAAAAATCAAAAGATCTTACCTCTGATTTTTCTGCTTGTTCTCCTTCTTGTTGAGGACCCCCGGCACACAGTTGGTGAGCTCGGTCCAGTCGGCGTGCAAGCCGCAGCTCCAGCCGGTGGAGAACCGGGAGAAGAGCCAGGTCTCCTTGCGGTTCGGCCGGTAGCAGGTACACTTCTTCTGGCCCGGTCTGCAGTCGCAGGGGACCTCCAGACGGACATTCTGCACCAGGTGCCTGCCGAAGGTAGTCCCCCCGGTCTTCTGGATGTGCAAAAACACGATCACGTCCTCCCCTTTTATCTGGAAATCGACCGTCCTCTGCAGGTCCCTGACGGGGAAGAAGTATTTCTTAACGTAGTGGGGGTCCGGAGTGGGGAAGATGTCCCCCTCGTCTTCCTCCGTGAAATAACCGTGCGGGGAGCCGAAATTGATCACCCCGGGAGCCACGTACTGATACAGAATCAGCATGAAACACACGGATCCGACGACGATCAACAAGAATTTGCTGCTCCTCTCGACCATGTTCCTTCCCAGTGCGGCTCCGTTGGGACGCTACCATTCCCCAGTCAGACGCCCAGCAAGGAGCACCGCGCGCGGCTTCATGCTCGCTCCGCTCCGCCGACAAAACGACTCGCTCTCCGTTCCTTTTTCCCGGGCTCAGGAGTGGCTCAGTGCGCGCGAGGCGACCGGCGGACTTGGCTCATGGCTCAACCGACACCGTTCAGCAGTTTCAGCTCCGTGAAAGACGCATTGTGAGAGTCCGAAGCCCCCCGGTAGCACCGACCGACCGACCCTCCCCCGTTTACTTCTTTACTTTGGGCTCCACACACACACACACTCACACACACAACAGGCTCTCTACTGCATCACCACCACGGAGCTCTGTGTACCCAGGATGCAGCGCGACGGACGGACGGACGGCTACCTTTACAACCTCTCTCTCTCTCTCTCTCTCTCTCTCTCTCTCTCTCTCTCTCTCGCTCTCTCTCTCTCTCTCTCTCTCTCTCTCTCTCTCGCTCTCTCTCTCTCTCTCTCTCTCTCTCTCTCTCTCTCTCTGTGAAAGCCAAATGAAACGCTTTAATTTATTGGTTCACACGCGACGACCGCGTCATCCGCCGACAGCCAATCACTGATCGCCTTACATGGAGACAAACAGTTGAATTAACAAGTAAAACAACTTTATACAGTGTTTTTTACCCCCTAAAACAGAAAAATGTTTCAATTTTAAATATAAAAACATTATTATTACCACCATATTGGTTACCTGAAAAAAATTTTTTTTGACATTTTGAAATCGAAACAGTATAAAAAATACGTATATTAAACCAAATGAAAAGGAGAATCGCTTTGATTTATTGATTCACACGCGACGCCCGCGTCATCCGCCGACAGCCAATCACTGATCGCCTTACATGGAGACAAACAGTTGAATTAACTAGTAAAACAACTTTATACAGTGTTTTTTTCTTTAAAACGGAAAAAGAAAACGTTTCATAAAACCATTACATTATACCACCATATCTATTTAGAAATATATAAAAAAGAGATTATAAAGAAAATATTTTGAATTTTTTTGACATTTTGAAATCGAAACAGTATAAATAATAAATTTTCCCCCCTAAAACAGAAAAATGTTTCAATTTTAAAATATAAAAACATTATTATTACCACAACATCTATGTAGAAAAAAGCTAGATTAGAAAATAAATATATAAAAAGGGATTATACAGAAAATATTTTGAATTTTTTGACATTTTGAAATCGAAACAGTATAAAAAATACGTATATTAAACCAAATGAAAAGGAGAATCGCTTTGATTTATTGGTTCACACGCGACGACCGCGTCATCCGCCGACAGCCAATCACTGATCGCCTTACATGGACACAAACAGTTGAATTAACAAGTAAAACAACTTTATACACAGTTTTTTCCCCTAAAACAGAAAAATGTTTCAATTTTAAATATAAAACCATTATTATTACCACCATATTGGTGTAGATTAGAAAATAAACATAAAACGAGATTATATAGAACATTTTTTGACACTTTGAAATCGAAACAGTACATGTCCTTATATGGAGACAAACAGTTGAATTAACAAGTAAAACAACTTTATACAGTGTTTTTTTCCCCTAAAACAGAAAAACTAAAAACATTTTTTTAACTAAATATTTTAATATAAAACCATTGTTATTATCTTCATTATATCAGTGTATAAAAAAAGATAGATCAGAAAATAAATAATTAACGGACAAAACTTGCTAAACAAGTATAATTACAACATGTTGTTTTCCCAAAAACAGAAAAAGAAAAAACAAACGTTTCAATTTTTTTAAAACATAAAACCATTATTATTACCACAAAATCTATGTCAAAAAAGCTAGATTAGAAAATAAATATATAAAAAGAGATTATATAGAAAATATTTTGAATTTTTTGACATTTTGAAATCGAAACAGTATAAAAAAATACGTATATTAAACCAAATGAAAAGGAGAATCGCTTTGATTTATTGGTTCACACGCGACGACCGCGTCATCCGCCGACAGCCAATCACTGATCGCCTTACATGGACACAAACAGTTGAATTAACAAGTAAAACAACTTTATACAGTGTTTTCCCCCCTAAAACAGAAAAATGTTTCAATTTTAAATATAAAACCATTATTATTACCACCATATTGGTGTAGAAAAAAGCTATATAATTACTAAATTATATTGCTAAATAAATTACTTTTCCAGATATTATTTTGTAATTGGACTTCTTTAGCAAGTTTTGTCTTTAATCTATTTGGTCGTTTATTTTTTAATCTATCTTTTTTTCTACACAAATATGGTGGTAATAATAATGGTCTTATATTTGTAAAATTGAAACGGTTTTCTGTTTGATGGGGAAAAACAAAAAGAAATATATAAAAAAAGAGATTATACAGAAAATATTTTGAATTTTTTGACATTTTGAAATCGAAACAGTATAAAAAAATACGTATATTAAACCAAATGAAAAGGAGAATCGCTTTGATTTATTGGTTCACACGCAACGACCGCGTCATCCGGCGACAGCCAATCACTGACCACCTTACATGGACACAAACAGTTGAATTAACAAGTAAAACAACTTTATACAGTGTTTTTTCCGCTCAAACAGAAAAATGTTTCAATTTTAAATATAAAACCATTATTATTACCACCATATTGGTGTAGATCAGAAAATAAATATAAAAAGAAATTGTATAGAACATTTTTTGACACTTTGAAATCGAAACAGTACATGTCCTTATATGGAGACAAACAGTTGAATTAACAAGTAAAACAACTTTATACAGTGTTTTTTCCACTTAAAACAGAAAAACAAAAATCAAATGTTTCCATTTTTTTAAATATAAAACCATTATTATTATCTTCATATCAGTGTATAAAAAAAGATAGATAATTAACGGAAAAAACTTGCTGAACAAGTCTAATTACAACATGTTGTTTTCCCTAAAACAAAAATGAAAAATCAAACGTTTCAATTCAATTCAAGTAAAACAACTTTATACAGTAACTTATAATAATAACTTTATTTATCTATTTATTTATGTATGTATGTATATATCACCTTTCAAGAACGAGTTACAAGGTGCTGTACAACAGAAATAAAACTAAAATATCAAATACAACAAAATAAAAACATAAAAAGAAATGACATTGGACTTAAAAAAATATTTTTATTTTATTTATAGATTTTAAAATCAGCATTCTCAACAATGTAATCATACAACAATAATAAAAGGAAATTAAGAGAAGGCCAATCGATAAAAGTGAGTCTTTAGAAGAGATTTAAAATAATTTTACATTGTTTTACATCCGTAAATGTAAATTTGCCAAAGTGAAACCTTTCTTTTGTGTTTTATGAAAGAACTGGAGATGTACTTCAAGTCAATATCTAAAAACAAGAAAGCTATAAAACTGTAAGATTATGCTCCCACTTCACTATTTTTGATTCAACTTAATTTGTCTTTACTTGTGTGCTTTTAATATTACAGTAAAAAGATATTGACACTGTTGATTTCACGTTCAAGATTGCCATTTTATTCCTTTTTTTACTGTATAAATAGAAGGTTTTTCCATCAAAAGAAATGCTGTTTTTATTAATGCCACATAAATTAAAGATTTTACCATTAACTATTACAGTATATTTCTGTTAGAGATATGGTGTTTAGTACATTTAACAGTGAGAAAAAGTATTTTTTTTTTTTACAAAAGATACATGCAAAGATTACAGTGATGGCTTGTATATATATTACATTAAATAGATGTTATATGTGTATTTTAGAGTGGAGTAGTGTATTTTTCAAAAACAAAACTGTAAAAAATACTGTTTTGGCTGATATATACATTTACTGTGTTTCATGTTACTGAAACTGAATTAACCCATTTATCATTTTACGTCTTTTACTGTCATGGTTTAGCAGTTTTTCACTGTAAAATCTACAGACATTTTTTACAGTGTAGTTACAAGAAATCAAAATAGCAAAAAAAGAAGTAATGCAAAGCTCTAAACGGATTCATTTACAATAAAGCTGAAATGTCCGACAACCATGAGATCAACTCATTGCTGTTGCTTCATTCTGCTTGTTGTGTTGCTGCCGCTGGTGGTCACCACTGAGTCCTGCTGCTTCTGCCTCATTCAGCCCACTAACTTGTCAGGCATATTTATGTGATTCCCAGGGGCGATTACTGTCGAACATGTTTTGACTAATCACATCTACGAGTGGAAGAGAGAGACATGTTTCAACTGCTGGATGTTGTTCAGATAACACTGGCTTCACCAGAGCTGACAGTGGGATTTTTTTTTTCTCCTCCACTTCTCCACCAGTGCCCCTGAGGTTTAGCTGCAATTTCTCAAGCATTTGTTATTGCAGATGTTTATTGTGGTAATAGGGCAGAGCGAAGTGGCTGGCTGGCTGGCTGGCTGTGTGTAATCTTGGTAAGCTACCAGGCCCGATTCCCACATGTTTTCTCAAATGAAGCTCAATCAGTATGTTTACAACTTTATACAGTGTTTTTTCCCGGAAAACAGAAAAATGAAACCTGAAAAACTGAATTTGAATTATTTATATTTGAATGTGAATTGCTTAATTGCATAATTTGAATTTGTATTGTTCAATTTGGATCATTGCATTGAAAAACTGAATCTAAATTGTAACTTCAGTTTTTCAATGCAATGATTCACATTGAACAAATGTGGTGTCCCCCAGGGATCAATCCTGGGGCCATTGTTGTTCCATATATATATTAACGATCTGGCTAATGTCTTAAATGAAGCTCAATCAGTAAGTTTACAACTTTATACAGTGTTTTTTCCCCTAAAACAGAAAAATGAAACCTGAAAACTGAATTTGAATAATTTATATTTGAATGTGAATTGCTTAATTGCATTAAAAACTGAATTTTAATCACATAATTTGAATTTGTATTGTTCAATTTGAATCATTGCATTGAAAAACTGAATCTAAATTGTAATTTGAAATTTAATTTAGTAGTTTGTAACTTCAGTTTTTCAATGCAATGATTCACATTGAACAAATGTGGTGTCCCCCAGGGATCAATCCTGGGGCCATTATTGTTCCATATATATATATATTAACGATCTGGCTAATGTCTTAAATGAAGCTCAATCAGTATGTTTACAACTTTATACATTGTTTTCCTTCTAAAACAGAAAACTGAAAACTGAATTTGAATTATTTATATTTGAATGTGAATTACTTAATTGCATTAAAAAACTGAATTTTAATCACATAATTTGAATTTCTATTGTTCAATTTGAATCATTGCATTGAAAAACTGAATCTGAATTGTAATTTGAAATTTAATTTATTAGTTTGGAACTTCAGTTTGTCAATGCAATGATTCACATTGACCAAATGTGGTGTCCCCCAGGGATCAATCCTAGGGCCATTATTGTTCCATATATATATATTAACGATCTGGCTAATGTCTTAAATGAAGCTCAATCAGTATGTTTACAACTTTATACAGTGTTTTTCCCCGTAAAACAGAAAAATGAAATCTGAGAACTGAACTTGAATTATTTATATTTGAATGTGAATTGCTTAATTGCATTAAAAACTGAATTTTAATCACATGATTTGAATTTGTATTGTTCAATTTGAATCATTGCATTGAAAAACTGAATCTGAATTGTAATTTGAAATTTAATTTATTAGTTTGGAACTTCAGTTTTTCAGTGTAATGATTCACATTGAACAAATGTGGTGTCCCCCAGGGATCAATCCTGGGGCCATTATTGTTCCATATATATATATTAACGATCTGGCTAATGTCTTAAATGAAGTTCAATCAGTATGTTTACAACTTTATAAAGTGTTTTCCTTCTAAAACAGAAAACTGAAAACTGAAAACTGAATTTGAATTATTTATATTTGAATGTGAATTGCTTAATTGCAGTAAAAAACTGAATTTTAATCACATCATTTGAATTTGTATTGTTCAATTTGAATCATTGCATTGAAAAACTGAATCTGAATTGTAATTTGAAATTGAATTTGTTAGTTTGGAACTTCAGTTTTTCAATGCAATGATTCACATTGAACAAATGTGGTGTCCCCCAGGGATCAATCCTGGGGCCATTATTGTTCCATATATATATTGACGATCTGGCTAATGTCTTAAATGAAGCTCAATCAGTATGTTTACAACTTTATACAGTGTTTTCCTTCTAAAACGGAAAACTGAAAACTGAAAACTGAATTTGAATTATTTAAATTTGAATGTGAATTGCTTAATTGCATTAAAAAACTGAATTTTAATCACATAATTTGAATTTGTATTGTTCAATTTGAATCATTGCATTGAAAAAGTGAATCTGAATTGTAATTTGAAATGTAATTTATTAGTTTGGAACTTCAGTTTTACAATGCAATGATTCACATTGAACAAATGTGGTGTCCCCCAGGGATGAATCCTGGGGCCATTATTGTTCCTTATATATATTAATGATTTGGCTAATGTCTCAGATCTGTTATCAAAAATCATGTTTACTGATGATACTAGTCTGTTTTACTCTCACTCAGATCCAAAAACTCTAATGAAAGTTGTTAATGAGGAATTGGAAAAAAAAATTGCAAAATGGTTCAAAAATAAATAAATTGTCATTAAACATTAAAAAAAACAAATGTTATTCTGTTCATCATAAAACTTATCCTATAAATATAACTGTGGTGATTGATAATGCTTTTTTATTTTGAAAGTTCAGTACAGTGAGAATGATCTTTTTTATATACACAAGCTTTTATTTCACAATTAAACTATTATACCATGTACACATTCTGGGTTCCTTTTGTGTACAATGAGATATTGTTTGAACAAAAAATAGGTAATAATTGTTCCGTCGTTCATCGTTATAAATTGATCATTTTATTATTATTTTGACACAGGGGCCACAGCAGGTGCCAAGGGCTTTTTCACAGGGGCAGTGGCCCCTGGAGGCCCCTGTGAAGAGCTGCAACTGGTAATGTTCAAAAAGATTTCAGAGCTGCACCTAAACCTTATGGGGAAAACCCTCAATCTATCAGTTTGTTGCATTTGTCACCAAATGTGGTGTCCCCCAGGGATCAATCCTGGGGCCATTATTGTACCTTATATATATTAATGATTTGGCTAATTTCTCAGATCTGTTATTAAAAATCTTGTTTGCTGATGATACTAGTCTGTTTTACTCTCACTCAGATCCAAAAAACTCTAATGAAAGTTGTGAATAAGGAATTGGAAAAAAATGCAAAATGGTTCAAAATAAATTAAAAACTCTAATTTAAGTATATTTGGAAGATACAAATACACTGATTGAAACTATGAGACTTACCAACAATAACAATTATTTTTGTTCAACAATGACATTTCTCATTTTTGTGCACAATTGCCTTTTATTGTTTTGAAAGTGCAGTACAGTGAGAATGATCTTTTTTTTTCAGATACACAAGCTTTTATTGCACAATTAAACAATTTAAAATGTAAAATTCTGGGTTCCTTTTGTGTACAATGAGATATTGTTCCATCGTTCATCGTTATAAATTGATCATTTTGTTATTATTTTGACACAGGGGCCACAGCAGGGGCCAAGGGCTTCTTCACAGGGACAGTGGCCCCTGGAGGCCCCTGAGTAGAGCTGCAACTGGTAGTGTTCAAAAAGGCTTCGTAGCAACCCTCAGTCTATACAGTTTGTTGCATATAAGGGAGTAAATTCCCCACCCCTTTGTGACCAAATGTGGTGTCCGCCAGGGATCAATCCTGGGGCCATTATTGTTCCTTATATAAATATATATTAGTGATTTGGCTAATGTCTCAGATCTGATGATACTAGTCTGTTTTACTCTCTCTCAGATCCAAAAACTGTTGAAAATGGTTCAAAATTAAAAAAATGGTCATTAAACATTAAGAAAACAAATCGTTAGCCTCATAGCATATTTGCCTAAGTCATATTTGAGCGTTTCGGAAAACAAGAAAAAAAGATACATACATCACTCTGGTCTTTTTTTGGAACGAACACAGAGTACTTCTGCTCACTGAACGCTATTCCAAAAATATGAACAGGTTCACTGCAAAAACTCAAAATCTAACCAAGAATACTTATCTTATATCTTGTCAAAATGTCTTATTTCTAGTCAAAACAAGTCTCTTTACACTTGCAATAAAAAGTGTTTTGCTAGCGTTTACATCACTTCATCATACCTTGTCGCAGAAATGTGATTAAAAGCAAAAACACACTTCTCCTAATCCCTTTGATTGACTGAAAGTAAATTTATTGTCTAGAAAGTTGAAGAAACATGAACTACCTAACCAGATGAATCAGAGAGAAGACTTATTACTTCACTTGTGGTTAGCAGAGCCCTCTTTCTCATGCGGTTGGCCATGTTTGTATGTAGTGGCAAAAATGCCACACAATGTCAAAGAGATGACTAAGGCAGAAAGTGATTTTGGACTCTAACATGTGTTCTGATAGGCTGAGAACATAGGCAATAAGGCAGAAAGATGCAGCAGTAGTGGGAGAGTAAAGTTAAGCAGATATCACAATTTGGCCAAAAAATGACTTAGGCAATTATGCTATGAGGCTAACGAAATGTTATTCTGCTTGGTTAAAATCATAAAAAGAATCCTATAAATATAACTGTGCTGATTGATAATGCTTTTTCTATTGTTTTGAAAGTGCAGTACAGTGAGAATGATCTTTTTTTATATATATATATACACAAGCTTTTATTGCACAATTAAACTATTGCTTTTTTCCCCCTCCACTTTCCCACCAGTGCCCCTGAGGTTTAGCTGGAATGTCTCAGGCATTTGTTATTGCAGATGTTTATTGTGGTAATAGGGCAGAGTGAAGTGACAGGCTGGCTGGCTGGCTGGCTGGCTGGCTGGCTGACTGTGTAATCTTGGTAAGCTACCAGGCTTGATTCCCACATGTTTCTTTAAATGAAGCTCAATCAGTAAGATCAGCCCAATCAGCTGGCCCGAGGGTGTGAAAGCAGCAGTTGGTTGTGGCTGATGGCAAATGAGGTTGGTAAGAGATGAGGGTATATTTTCACTTGGAGTGGTTTGGCTTGATGATGTGATGTGTGTTTCGTCGGGCTGTAATTGCCCGTGCGCTTATCCACAGTTTCAGCTTCCATGATTTCCCAGTTGGACCTAGTTGGATCTCCCAAGACCTGAGCTCAACCTCTTCCTGGAAACTGTCATAACTTTTATCAATTTATCTCAGGTAGTTTTAAGGAGGGCCAGGTGTTCACAATTTCCACATTCAGATAGATACTTCAGAAAAGACTTTCAGCATTAAAAAAGTAGCTCTCTTTTTCCTTCTTGTCCTTTTTAACCCTTTGGAGTTTGGGGCTATTTTGATGGTTGGTTACTCCTTTTCATTCTGTCTTTATAAATAACTTAGAAAGTGTTCACCATGCCATGTTGGTATTGTTTTTTTTTAGCACAACCTCACCTATATGACCTGATTATTATTTTTTTCATTTTGATTTAGTGGATCAACATTTCCAACACAAAAAGACACACCAAAACACACCAAAAACACACCAAATTACAAAAATACACATTAAAAAAACACTTTTTTTCCTTTCCTTTTTTTTTTATTTTTATTTTTTACAAAAAACACATAAAAAACACACCAAAAACACATACTTTTGTTATGTTTTTTTTTTGACAAAAAACACACATAAAAATGACAAAAACACAAAAAATTACAAAAACATGCATAAAAAAACAAAAAACCCCACCAAAACCACATACTTTTTTTTTTTTTTTTTTTTTTACAAAAAACACCCAAAAATGACAAAAACACACATGAAAACACACAAAAAACACACAAAACATTCAAGACCAAATATTGCATTAAAAATGCTGAATGCAACCTGCAAAATTTGACAAACCTCTGCAAAAACGTACACTTGGTTGAGGTGTTTTTTTTTTACCTTTGCTGAAAAAGGGTTGATGCACTAAATTGGACTTGGAAACTTCTAAAAAAAAAGCTGACAGCAGGACTCCATGCTGCTGCGTTTTTACGTTGCAACGTCATGAAGAAGTCGTGCTCCGGTGCTTTCGTGGACTCCAGACGGTTAAAATAAAATGAAAAATCAGAAAAAGGAGCCATGCATGTGATGTAAGAACAGACTGAAAGATGCTAAACAGAGACAGAAACGAATGCGTAGGAAGTTGACAAATTTGAACCAAAATCTCCTGGACTTCAACTCATTAATCTATAAATGCACAGAGAGAGGGCACATACACAGATAGTGAACCACGTAGGCATAGGTAGTGACCTACGTCAACAGAGACAGAATAAGAAACAGAATAACAGGTTATTCTAACAACGCATAAAGAGAAAAGTGGCTGAGAAAAATCAAAAGAAAGAGGGCCAAATCATTAGAGGAGGAGGTATTAAATGTAGAAAACTTACTGAGCTATTAAGTGTTGAATGACCACAGGTGGTAAATTGCAGGAGCAGGACACAAGTATAATAGGCTAAACTATTTATATCACGGTTCTGTTGCTATAAACGACGAGTTTTCTACATGAAGATGATAATTTGTGCGATATGCACAATTCCGGGTAGACCAGGATTATTTCATTAATTTCCATTTAATTGGAGAAGATGTCAAAAACATCCTAAAATATTACTTTTGGGTTTTGGAGAGGGAACATGCTCTCTCTTCTCTATTATATTCACTGATTGTGAAATGTTATTTGCTGTGAATATCTGATCTAATAGGCTTGTGGTGTCTCGACACACTGGCAAGTGGTTAATTCAATGCAAAATTCTAATTTTTGATAAAGTCCAGGGCTTTTTTTAGACCCAGTCCGCTCCTGATTAAAGATGTATCCATTATAGAGACGGGTTTATCCTTTCTGTTTTGCTATAATGCAGTTCTAATCTATCTAATAGTCCATCAGGTCTGCAGTTCAACATGTTAATTCATACTGTGTCTCTTCCTGATGATTTTAACCCTGTGGAGTGTCCAAAAGCTCCAAATAATCCAGACTTGTTGCCTCCATCAGACTAGAAAACAAAGCAGCGTGGAGCCCTACTGTAAATTTACCTCTAAAGTTCTGGCTGTAAACTCCATGAGGCCAGTTTCAGTTTGATGATGATATACCAAGTAAAACTGGAGACAAGCTCAAATAGATTTAGTATAAAATGATAGAACTGGATGGAACCCTCTTATATGTTAGATTTGACACCTTTGGTCACATTTGCAACATTCAAAATTCTTTATTGAGCATGATAGTGTTTTGAAAGTTAAAAAAAGATTCAAAATCACATTTTATGTTAGACTAAAGGACTAAAAAAGACACAAAATGACCAAAAAAAGACACAAGTTGACTAAAAAAGACACAAAATGACCAAAAAAAGAAACAAAATGACTAAAAAAAGACACGAAATGACCAAAAAACACAAAAAATAACTAAAAAATACATAACAAAAGACACAAAATGACCAAAAAAGACACAAAATGACTTACAAAGGCACAAAATGACTAAAAAAGACACTAAATGATCAAAATTGTTCCTCTAAACACACAAGACACAAATGAAATAGAGTCCCACTAGAATAAAAAACAGAGTTGATGACAGGAGCACACACAATCACAAGGTCACATTTATGTTGGTTTTTCTTTGTTTCTTTTTGGTTCAAAATGTTTTAATCCAGTAAGTCAAAATAAAAAAATATTTATAGATCATATAGGTGAGGTTGTGCTGAGAAAATTTGTACCAACATGGCATTTAAACATTTTTAAGTGTTGTATACAGGCAGGATGGAAAGGATTCAGAAATGGACAAAATAGCCCAAAAATCCATAGAGTTAAGAGCTCTGTTCAGGTCAGGGTTAGGTCAAATTAAAGGAATTTTTCACAACCTGGCAACCCAAAAGTTGTTGTAATAACTTGATGCTGAGCATTTGTAAACTATTTACAAGCTGCGAATAAAGCCATTAAATCGGACTTACATACCCTTTCTAAATGGTGAATTGTATCAGTTTTTATAAAGTATTTATTAAGTTACAGAGCCAGACATTTGTTGGTGCCTGAAGAGGAATGCATCAACACAGACGGATGTTTTGATACCCGGTCACATACTCTTGTTGTTGACTGAAGATCAACAAGTTCTCTATTTTATTAAATTTGTGGTTTGGGCTGTGTGTGGACATTCCTCTCTGCAATGATGCTGTTTTCCAGAAGCCTTTCTCCTACATGAGATATGCTTCTTATGCTCCATTACAGCTTCTAAACGGTGAGCTTTATGAACACATATTTCCACATGAATGCAGAATCTGCACATAACAGGACAAGAGTTTGGTACTGGAAGTGGTTTGGTTTTTCTTATTGCAGTTTGTATATAATCCAAGTAATATTGTCCAATATGAAGAGGCTTTAGTGAATGCAAGTAAACAGTCTGTGTGGAGAGCAGAAGAGGTGGACAGCATGGGTCAAAATGTATTTAAAATGTATTTATCTGCACTCATATGCAGATATCTGTTAAAAAAGGTTAGCTGAATTGTCTTCTGGGCCTAAAACACCTTATTAAAGGTCTGATTTTTGATTTTTGTACAACACCACTCTGGAACAGCAGCATTTATTTTTCACTGATTCTGCACTGTTGTAATGTTGCATATTGTTGTAAACAGCTGATATTTGTGTTTGTCAGACAAAACAAGACGTTTTAAGTTGCAAACTTATAGAAAAAGATTGATTTATGTTCTATTTTTTTGCAATAAATTATTTTCATCATTCAGTATTCCAGGTTTTCCTCAATAAGTTTGTTTTTGATAATCATGCATCCTAATTATATGTTTGCCTTCATTCATTTTTTAATAAAATCTATTTTTATGTCACTACTCTTCTAATGCTCAACATGGGTCAAAAATTACCCATATCCATTTTTTAGCTAAGTAGCTTGCTAAGCTAACTACTTAGTTAACTTCTTGGCTAAGTATTTAGCTAAGTAGCGTGCTAAGCTAACCACTTAGTTAACTTCTTGGCTAAGTAGGTTGCTAAGTTAACTACTTAGCTAACTTTTTGGCTAAGTATTTAGCTAAGTAGCTTGCTAAGCTAACTACTTAGCTAACTTCTTGGCTAAATATTTAGCTAAGAAGCGTGCTAACTACTTAGTTAACTTCTTGGCTAAGTAGGTTGCTAAGTTAACTACTTAGCTAACTTCTTGGCTAAGTTGCTTGCTAAGCTAACTACTTAGGTAACTTCTTGGCTAAGTATTTAGCTAAGTAGCGTGCTAAGCTAACTATTTAGCTAACTTCTTGGCTATGTAGTTAGCTTAGCAAGCTACTTAGCCAAGTAGTTAGCTAAGTAATAATACAAAAACGTTTTTTCTTCATAAAGTATGAGAGGCAAAATGGAAATAATGATCTGCTGTTAACAAAAACAAGATTTTTAAAGAATACTTGGAATATTCAATCATAAAATAAATTGATATGAAAAGACAGCAGCATTAAATAACATGAAGGGAATGAATGAGGGTCATTTTTTACCCATGTTGTGCATTAGAAGGGGTTAAAATATGTTGTGCATCTAAGGGTTAATACAGGGATCGTTACATTTCGTTATGAGGACGTGTCAGCCTCCTAATTTGGGTTTGGAGGACTTGTTGGCCCAGCTAGTGTGGGCCTTAATAGGGGCCCCAGCAGCCAACTTTTACACCAGGGGCCCATAGGAGGCTAATCCAGCCATGCTTAGAGTGTCGATACAGACAGGAAATATGGAGGGAGAGAGAGAGAGAGCTGGGATTTTCTACATTATTTGCTCTATAAAATGTCTGGAAATGGTGACTAATGTCTCTCACATAACTTCCCAGAGCCCGGAGTGATTTCTTTTGATTATTAGTTTCTTTCAACCAAGAGTTTCAAGCCTGAAGGCGTATTGTTGAGGATCATTTTAGACGGACGGAGAACAGCAGTACATTTTGAGGAACAAGGTTATAATAGTTTTGGATTTTTCATTAGTTTTAGTTTTAATTTCAGTGTTAATTTTTGTTTTCAAATTCAGTTAGTTTTAATGAGTTTTTACAGTGAGTTTGCTAGTTTTAATTTGTTTTTATTTTTGGGAAAATGCTTAGTTTTAGTTTAGTTTTTATTAGTTTTTTTTGTAATGGGGTATTTGTTGGGTGCCAGATCCAAAAAAGTCCCAATGAATGTTGAATTTATTTCCTTTGTCTGATCCATCTCAGCCCCAATAAGTTAATTAAGTCATAAAACCAGATAGATGAAATAGATTTCATATCAACCAAAAAGGTTTACGGATGAAAAAAGTTGACAAAGATGGAAACAAAGGACATTTTCACTATAATTTTAGTTAGTTTTAGTTAGTTTTGTAACCACAAAATACAGTTTCAGTTAGTTATCGTTAACGAAAATGTTTTTTCAATTCTAGTTTTGGTTATTTCGTTAGTTTTCGTTAACTATAATAACCTTGGTGAGGAGCTGGAATGAAAGGATTTACTTATTTGCTTACTCAATAATCAAAATAGGTGCTGTGTTATTTTACACCAATCATCAAATGAATTAACCAACTCAGTCTGACCTTTTTCTTTTCTTCAACATCTGGTCACATCTAAACTCTCCTCCTCCACATCTCCTCTGGACTCTAAACAGTCTGGTGGCCGCCACATGACTCCACCAAACCCTGAATTTACAATCATGCCACGTGAGTTTCACCACATCTGTCGAATAACAAAAACTCCTGCGTGGCGTGGCTCAGTCTCAGCTTTGGACTGTTTTGCACCTTATAATGCATGAACTCTTTTTCAAGTGTAAAATTATATCACTGAAGTTTTTGCAGAGAGTGTGCATTCAGAATTTTTAATGCAATCTTTTGTGTTTTATGGTTTTTTTGTGTGATTTTTGTGTGTTTTTTATTTGTTTTTTTGTGGTTTTTATGTGTATGGTTTAATGTGTTTTTATGTGTGTTGTTTCAATTTTTTGTGTTTTTTCTATTTTTTGTGTTTTTTATGTGTTTTTATGTATGTTTTTTGTAATTTTTGTGTGTTTTTTGTGTATTTTAGTTTTTTTCAGTTTTTTGTAATTTTTTTTGTGTATTTTCGTGTTTTTATGTGTTTTTTATGTATGTTTTTTGTATTTTTTTTGTGTGTTTCAAGTTTTTTTGTGTGTAGTTTTTGTGTTGTTTTGTGTTCAAAATGTTGATCCAGTAAGTCAAAGTGACAAAATAATAATCAGGTGAGGTTGTGCTGAAAAAAATGATTCCAGCATGGAATGATAAACATTTTTTAAGTCGTTTATACAGGCAAATAGCCCCAAACTTCAAAGGGATAAGTACATTTTGATGCTGATACTGAAGTTTTTGCAGAGATTTTATTGAATTTTGCAGTGTGCATTCACCATTGTTAATGCTGTTTTTTTTGTGTGTTTTTACATGTGTTTTGTGTTTTTATGTGTGGTGTGTGAGGTTTTGGCTGAAAAAAATGATCCCAGCATGGAATGATAAACATTTTTTAAGTCGTTTATCCAGGCAAATAGCCCCAAACTTCAAAGGGTTAAGTACATTTTGACGCTGATTCTTCTGTACTTTTACTCCAGTAAGTAAACGTTTTGCACCTTGATGTCAAGAAGACATTACTTTTTTCCCCCTTCGTCCCTTTTCCCTTCCTGAGATTATCCCAGCACGTCTGGAGCTGAGCCGGTGAGGCTAACCAGCGTCTCCGTCTTGAATAATTCAGGCCTGCTTATTTACATGTTCTTTACTTACACTGAAGCAGCATCCGCCTGTCACACTGCTGTTAAACACACTCATGATTATGACTTGTGCCTCGCCCCTGGCATTACCCAGTTGTATTAAATACTGGGAGATTTTTTATTTTTTTTTTGCAAAGTGTATGAGTGTGTAAGCGCATCTCGCTGTGTTTCTAAGACAGAGAGGAAGCGAAGGAGAATATTAATACTGTGTGTTTGTGAGTGTTAAAGTGTGTGTGTGTGTTTTGCTCTCACCATGCGCAGTGTCATTATAAGCGGCGTTACTTAAAGAAGATGGATGTCACAGAGTGTGTTGCCCTCTGGCTCGGGTATAGAGATATGACAGTCTGTTTATCATCAGAACCAGTTTATTGTTGCTTTTGCATAATGATCCTGTTTAGATGGATATTTCACACTGTTTCCAAAAGGCTTTGAGCTGTGTATTATGTCCTGCATCACTGTCTCACACACACACTTTGTGTTCTTTCTTTTATGCTTACAATGTAGTTCAGACACATTTTTTATCAATGAGGTTTGTCTTGTGATAAAGGCACATATGCTTAGTGTAGGAAACACACACACAGGCAATTATTTACATATGCATGAGGCCTATGAAATGCCCCCAATTAAAATATTTGGTGTATTAATAAATAAACAGGTGGTCAGTGGATTATGGCTTGTTCTCTTGTTGACACAAGCGGAACGGAGTTCATTTGTGGGGCGTACATCTTGGTTTTTAAAGGAATCTGCCCTCCTAATGTCCTGCACACACACACACACACATGCACGCACGCACACACACACACACACACACACACACACACACATCATGCTCAGACATGCCCCGTCTGTTTGTGTTTTATTTTTCATTCAGCTAGCGGCCAGGACTGAATTCCACTGAGGGGAAAAACACAAAAACAAGAGGCAAGAGGGTATTAGAGGTATTAGAACACACACACATACACACACACACACACACACACACACACACACACACACACAAAACTAATTTTCTCAACACTGTAGTGGCCTTACTTTTTTCTTTTTTTTTTTTTTTTTATGAATGCAGCAGCATATTTGTTTGTTCTTTACAAATAAACAGGCAAAAAAATTAAGTCAAAAAGAATTACCAATCTGTTTTCATCATGAGGCCCCTGAAATGAATTATTCCCTGAACCTTTACGGAGTGTTTCAGACACAAATATTTTCTTTGGATGTGCCTAAGGCGGGAAGTGCACACTGTAGAAAGAAAACAACACTGGGCGCCATCTATTTCCTACATTCCAGAGACTGTTAGTGTTTGAGTGTGTGTGTTTGAGGAAGAGCACACACCGAGGAAGTTTCAGAGTGTGTGTGTTTACTCGTGAGTTCCTGCACATCCACGTATGTGTGTGTGCGTCATACAGATGTAAGTCAGTGCGTTTACATGCACAGTTTAATCGAGCTATGCTTAAAATTTGCCGTCTAATCAGACTTCTGTCCTTGTTCCAGTTTACATGCAACTGAGAAAATCTAATAACTGACAGGAACGTGTCCTCCTCCTCAACACTGGGTGGAGGTATGCGTCGTTTCAGCAGGTTAATATGGCGCCTTTCTGTTGACCTCAGTTAGACACTTTGTGCCGTCACTACTGACCGGCTACCGGCTAGTTCAACTGACTAATGTGTGACCGGCTAACACAACCGGCTAATGTGACCGTCTAATGAGACTGACTAATGTGACCGGCTAACGTGACCAGCTAATATGTGACCGGCTAACGCGTCCGGCTAATGTGACTGGCTAATATGTGACCGGCTAATTCGACTGGCTAATGCGACCGGCTAATGTGACTGGCGAATGTGACCGGCTAATATGTGACCGGCTAATGCGACCAGCTAATGTGACTGGCTAACGCAATCGGCTAATGTGCGACCGGCTAATGTGATCGGCTAATGTGCGACGGACTAATTTGACCAGCTAACGCAACCAGCTAATGTGACCGGCTAACGCAACTGGCTGATGTGCGAAAAGCTAACGTTACCGGCTAACGCGACTGGCTAACGTGCAACGGACTAATGTGAACGGCTAACACAACCGGCTAACGCAACCGGCTAACGTGCGATTAGCTAATGTGACCGGCTAACGCAACCGGCTAATGTGCAACCGGCTAACATGAATGGCTAATGTGACGGGCTTTCTTGAATGTTTTTGTTCCGGGGTCATACTCCAGCGTGGGGGGTGGATCATGCATTGTCTTGTCATACATGCCGGTGAAAATCCAATTCCAATCACATTATCTGGGCGTCCTAATCAGAGTTGGAGAACTCCAACATTAGTCGGACTAACACGTTTACATGCACTTCAGTTGTCCAGTTATAGTCAGATTAACCCATTGAAGCCTGGAAAGCGTTTACGTCATTTTGTAGTATTTGTATAAGCTCTCAAATACTTTTTGAATTTCATTTCTATCTGCTACAGAAGCTGAAAAATCTATTATTTAGTAGAAGCGTAGACACTTGTGTTGAATTTCCAGAAAAACTTCAGGTTTTAGGGGCTTATTTTAAAATCGCCCAGAGGTTTTACAGGAAGTTTTAGGCGTCAATGGGTTAAGGCAATAATTTGTTTTTTCCAAGTGTCATGTAAACATACTGAGTGAAAACAACTCCTCCAAAGTGTAAGTACATACTGAAAATGTTCACAATTAATTCACAAACCAAATTGATTCTCAAATTGATTTACAAAACAGATGCTGAACAGTCTGAAAAGAAAAGTCTTCAGAAAAGTTTCAGTAGTATTTCTCAGTGTTTCCACATTTGGTAGTCTGCTCACTCCTCTCCGTTGATCCGATGGGATCTATAAAAGCCTCTCCAGTAAAGGACGTGCTATTCTTATTAGAGCAGCGCAACCCCAAGTGAACATTTAGGAAAAGCAGCATTTTATTGAAAAATTGGAATTAATGACTTCTCTGCAATTTCCTCACTTTGCAAAGTCAACCAGGGAGGCAGAGTGGACCCTCTGGTGCTCTGCTGGCCCCTGATCTGTTTTATATTCATTTACACTAATGTAAACTCACAGAAAACATGCTGACATGGAGCACAAACATGCAAACACACCTGTATGCACACACTTACATCTGGATGGCACACACACACACACACACACACACACACACACACACACACACACACACACACTACATAGAAACGTGCAGGAACTCCAATCTAACATCATGAGTAAACACACACACTCTGAAACTTCCTCGGTGTATGCTTTTCCTCAAACACACACACAAAACAAATTATTGCCTTAATCTGACTATAACTGGACAACTGAAGTGCATGTAAACCTGTTAGTCAGACTAATGTTGGAGTTCTCCAACTCTGATTAAGACACCCAGATAATGGATGTGCGCATGCTCCCACACTCTAAAAAAAATGACACTGCCTCAACTTAAAAAAAAATTGTTGTAACAATTTGCATTTATCTTTTTAAGTAATTCCAACTAAGATAATATTGAGTATTTCCCATGAAACTTTTATAGCTGAACTAACTCAAATAGTCTAGTACAACCAACATGATTTGTTTTGTCCTCTACAAGCTTCATTATGTTGAACCAACTCAATTTTTATATCAACGTTTTAGTGTTAATAAGTGGTCAAATTACTCTATTTAAGTTGCTATAACTCCTTTATTTTACTTTCTTTCTCTTGCAAATTGTTACCTCAGTTTTATTGAATATAAGTAACTTATTTCACTTAAGTCAGACATATTGTAATACAATATTAAATTGCATTACCTTAATATGTTTCCTTGTTAAGTGAAGGCAGAAATGCTTATCCAAAATCAATATATTTCTGAGTTAAGGCATCTTTCTTCTTCTATTAGACGCCAATATCGATTTTTAAGCATAGCTCGATTAAACTGTGCATGTAAACGCACTGACTGGTTCTTGTACTTTACTTGACTATTTCCACTTTATGTAACTTTATACTTCTACTCCACTGCATTTTGAGACAAATAAAACAATCTGAGTGGATCCATTCTGCATGACGAGTACTTTTACTTTTAACACTTTAAGTACATTTTGATGCTGATACTTTTGTACTTTTACTTCAGTAAGTTTTGAATGCAGGACTTTTACTTGTAGTGGAGTAATTTCACACTGTTGTATTAGTACTGTGACTGGAGTAAAGGATCTGAATACTTGTTCCACCACTGTTATTTTTAACACGTTGTGAGTGTTAAGCCTATTAAGCCTCCTGGTCTGTCTGTAATGCACAAAGTGTTTGACACCTCTGGAATAAACATCGGCATCCAGAGATCCACATATAGATTTAAGCAACAAAAAACGACATGATGAACAGTCAACAGAGACAATTATCTTACACTAAAGTCTTGACTTCCTTAATTAAAGTGATTTTTTCCACTTTTTTTCCATTTAACCCACACCATCATCTTTCTCTAACCTTTTTTCAAAGGCTGTAACATAACTAATCAAAACATTAATAATGGAAAATAAATGAAACCCTTTTTGACACATTCTGTACACTGTGTAGATTATTGTTTTGCTTGAAACTGAAAAAGATTTTTTCACTATCTAACCCACACCGTGATCTTTCTCTCACCTTTTTCAAGGACTTCATTTAACCATAAAAAACGGCAGTAAGATCTTATAGAAAGAAAATACATGAAATATGATTTTTTTCCCCCAGATATATTCAGTATGCTGATGAAAAATGATTTGTTCTTCTTCAGGCAATGAATCACTACTAAGCCTTATGACCCTGTCAGCAAATAAGATACATTGCAATATACTCTGAATGACACAAAGAAGAAACCCTGAACTTTAGCTTTTTCATTCAATAAGATGCTTTGAAATGCAGGTAGATGGAAAACTCTCCTCTTCGCTGAAAATCAGAATACTTCAAACAAAGTGGTAGTCTGCAGCTCTCTGACTCTGGTTTCAGGGGAAAGTGTCCGGCAGTTTTTGAAACCCAACAATCTAACGAGCATGTGGAGGTTTTTCAGTTGTGCAGAAGGGGAAAAAAAAGTCTCTCTCAAGCTCTCTCCTTTATTCTTTTCAACTTCAACTTTGTTGCTGTTTGTTCGTTCTCATTTGTTGCCACCCGGTTGCCATAGCGCCTCTTCGGCCAATCCATGGTCAAGCCAGTCTAACTTCTTCCTCCGTTTGGTGGCAAGTGGCAACAGGGTAGCAACAAAAAAGAAAAGGGAGGTGTTGATTGGCTGAAGAGGCGCTCTGTGTATCTGCGCTCGATTGCTCTGCCTCAACTACCTGGATGTTCGTCGCAGAAAATTGAAATTGAATTTTGCGAACTGAATTTGAATTGTGAGAACTGAATGTTTCAGTTCCAAACTAATAAATTCAATTTCAAATTACAATTCAGATTCAGTTTTTCAATGCAATGATTCAAATTGAACAATACAAACTCAAATTATGTGATTCAAATTCAGTTTTTTTATGCAATTATTAAAGTTGAGCAATTCAAATTCTAGATAGATAGATAGATAGATAGATAGATAGATAGATAGATAGATAGATAGATAGATAGATAGATAAATATATAAATAGATAGATAGATAGATAGATAGATAGATAGATAGATAGATAGATTTGGTTGTCACAGCAGTCTAGTATTCAAGTACAATAAAATACAATATAATAAAATACTGAGGTAGAATAAATAAAAACAACAATAGAAAAAAAACACAGAATAGAACAAGGACACTTAAGAAGTTAAAAAAAGAAGCTCAGTTGGTAGGATGGTGGCACATACTTCAGCATACGGCTTTAGCTTTCCACATGCATACGTAGGTCTGGTTGGCTGAAGGATGACTGAAAAAACATACGTACAGGCCAGAAAAAAACACATTTTCCACAATAGGAGACCTTTAAGTGGTGCAGTCAGGCAGAATAAAAAGTATTCAAAGACTCCAATGGGCTACAGAGAGATTTTCTCCATCTGCCTCTATCAAAGCAACCTCATCACCTTGGAGTGTCGCCATTCAGAACAGGTACCAACCCTTTAGGTGTGTCTAAAAACCAGATAAAAACACTAAATCTGAGGGAAATGATCTTGCTGAGTTTTTTTGTTTTCTGTTTTTTTTGTTTTTTGTTTTCTTGAAAAGTTTTTTTTATCTTGGTAAGAAACAAATAATCATCAGGTCACTCTGCTCGGGCCAGTTCATCGCTGCTGGCAGCTTTAATTTCTCTTGGTTTAAGAGATAATTTCTTATTTTAAGCGTTCAACATGCTTATATCTAGATTTAACAATCTTCATTTAAGATGTCTAATCATGTTGAATGATTAAGTTTCTTTTTCTTAAAATAACTTTCTGTGTCTCTTTATATCTCAATGTACATCTTTTTTTGGTGATTTTTACATCTTTTGTTTTGTTTTTGTGTCTTTTTTATGCCATTTTGTGTCTTTTTTGGTATTTTTTTGTCTTTTTTGTGATTTTACGTCTTTTTTTTTTTTTGGTCATTTTGTGTCTTTTTTTGGTAATTTTTACGTCTTTTTTGTGTCTTTTTTGTGTCTTTTTTTTGTGTCTTTTTTTTTGTCCTTTTTTAAATTTTGTGTCTTTTTTTTGGTCATTTCTAGATTTAATAACCTTAATTCAAGAAATCTTGTCAAGGTAAATTATCTGTCCATGCAGCAAGATCATTTCCCTCAGATTTACTGTTTTTATCTTGTTTTTAGACTAAACACCTTTTTTGCAATGTACAGGCCAGAAAAAAACACATTTTTCTACAATAGGGGACCTTTAAGTGGTGCAGTCAGGCAGAATAAAAAGTATTCAAAGACTCCAATGGGCTACAGAGAGATTTTCTCCATCTGCCTCTATCAAAGCAACCTCCCCACCTTGGAGTGTCGCCATTCAGAACAGGTACCAACGCTTCAGCTCTTCTTTCAGCATGATTTGACGACACAAGTTCATTTCAAGCATCCTTCAGGCTTAAAATTCCTCATGTCATCTGTCCAGCGCTGCTTAAACATTCCTATGTGCGTGTGAAAGCACTTTTATGAGCTCGTGCATGCGTCTGCTGTACATTTTTTCCTGCAGGCTTGTTGTTTTCTAGTGACAAGTTGATCCTTGGACATTTTGTCCGAGGGCATATGTTTTCAATGGGTGTGCCAGGTTTAACACGTAATTCTCTTGCACAGACATGAGGGATTAAAGTCCGCAGGCGTGTGCGTCTGCAGGGAATTGGATTAGCTCATGTTTCAAGGCAGTTGTTAATGATTAGGGCTGTATTTAAAATGCTGCGCATAACCACTGTCTACTGGCTGCTGAGTGTGTATTGATCTGTGGAGATTACTTAAGCTTAATGGCTGATGGCTCACAAACAAGACTGAATTCAAATAGTTCATATTGAAGTATTTATCAGGTACAACATGATCATCAAAGTTTTCATCGAAAAACCAATGCCAGTTTGATTCCAAAGTCAATTTTAAATCTGACTAGAAATGCATCAAAATCAATTTTGTTCTTATTTTTTGATAATTAAGGCTGTGATAAAAAACAATCCCCCAGCCAAAAATTATTTATTATGTGGAAAATAACTACATTTTCACCTTGGGATAATTCAAAGGAATCCTGAAGGACAGAGAAGATAGTTCTCTTGGTCAATGCAATTGTTTGTAAAACTATTTTCTGATAACGACCGGGTTTATTCATTCATCTGTCACCAGTTTATTTATTTCATTTTTAACTGTACTCATTTCAATCTTCA
This sequence comes from Centropristis striata, assembly GCF_030273125.1. Classification (NCBI taxonomy): domain Eukaryota; kingdom Metazoa; phylum Chordata; class Actinopteri; order Perciformes; family Serranidae; genus Centropristis; species Centropristis striata. Next base: position 2,540,865 of record NC_081532.1, on the reverse strand, counting down.
TATAGTCTTGTCCCTGATCTTGTATGTACTTTAATTGATGTTGAATGTGGTGTATGAGAATTGTGGTTGATTGTTCTTAATGTATCATGGTGCTGCCTTCTTGGCCAGGTCATTCTTGAAAAAGAGATTTTAATCTCAATGAATTTTTACCTGGTTAAATAAAGGATATTGATTGATTGATTTTGTGTAAAAAAACACATCAGTGACATTGTGCAATCAAACTGGCATTTAAAGGGTTAAAATCCTCAAAATATTTGAATGTTTGGTAGTTTTGAGCAGGGCAGAAGTAGTTTAAGAGGTTTATGCAGAAAAAACTATTAATCTGTAAAGTTTTTAGAGCATTTTTTGGAGGTGGACATTTTTTTTTCAGCCTGAAGGATCTGAAAGGGGAGTAAATTTGAGTGGGCCCAGAGGGTTAAATAACTTTATTGAAACCAGTAATATAGCATGTATTTGCAGCATATGGCAAATATGAGCAAAAAAGTATTTAAAAAAAATAGTAAAAACTACAATTCTGACACCAGGACTCTGGATTGAAACCCTGATATAATAGAATGCTGAAGTTGTATTCTGAAATGGCTGTGGCATGAAATAATAATAATAAAAAAAGGTTTTAATAGGTTTCAATGGGACTTTTCTTTCCTTATGGGTCTGAGTGTCAGTATTCTGGCAACACAACTTCTTCCAAAATTTGTAGAGGAAAAAAAACATGCACATCCTTGCCAAATATTATTCCACATATTCCACTTTTTTACAAAGTTGAGTAAAAGTTGATTTGAGTTCTTTTTCCAGATGCACAGCAGCAGACAGAGGCTGAATAATCTAATGTGAATAATTGGAAACATAACATGACCATTTATATTAGTAATTAATGTGAAATTTTGATAGAATGTTAGCCAAAAGCTGTCCAATACGGGATACAGTTAGCACATGGCTAATTCACCGGCGTTAGCGTCCTTTAGCTGACTCTGGTAAACCTGAGGCTAACATACACAATAAAAACAGTATTCAGTGTGAAAGATAAGAAGCTAGACTCTAGTTTCACACCACTTAATTGATTGGAAACATAACATGACCATTTATATTAGTAGTTCATGAGACATTTTGATAGAATGTTAGCCAAAAGCCGGCCGATGTGCGATACAGTTAGCATACGGCTAATTCACCAGCGTTAGCCTCCTTTTGCTGACTCTGGTAAACCCGAGGCTAATGTACACAATAAAAACAGTATTCAGTATGAAAGATAAGAAGTTAGACTCTAGTTTCATACAACTTAATTAATTGGAAACATAACATGACCATTTATATTATTAGTTCTTGTGAAATTTTGATAGAATGTTAGCCAAAAGCTGTCCGATATGGGATACAGTTAGCACACGACTAATTCACCAGCGTTAGCATCCTTTTGCTGACTCTGGTAAACCTGATGCTAACATACACAATAAAAACAGTACTCAGTTTGAAAGATAAGACGCTAGACTCTAGTTTCACACCACTTAATTAATTGGAAACATAACATGATCATTTATATTAGTAGTTCTTGTGAAACTTTGATAGAATGTTAGCCAAAAGCCGGCTGATGTGGGATACAGTGATGCTAGATGTTATCCTCATTTTATCTCTTCTATGTCATATTTGCAACCTGTGTTCACATTTGCAATATTTAAAATTCTTCATGGAGCATGATTGTTTTATGGTTCAAAATGTTGATCCAGTAAGTCAAAGTGACAAAATAATTATAAGCTCATATAGGTGAGATTTTTGTTGACAAAATGATACTAATTTATGATAATATAATATATGATAACAATACAAAAAGGTTTTAATAGGTTTCAATGGGACTTTTCTTTCCTTATGCACTACAAAAAATGATAAACACACTAAATCTGAGGGAAATGATCTTTCTGCATGGACAGATACTTTCACTTGACAAGATTTCTTAAATTAAGATTATTAAATCTAGAAAATTAGCATGTTGAACGCTTAAAATAAGAAATCAACTCTTTAAACAAGATCAATTATCTAACACTTCTAAATCTAAAGTTTTTTTTATCCTGGTAAGAAACAAATAATTTGCAGTGTGGATCTGAGTGTCTGAATATTCTGGCAGCACAACATCTTCGAAAAATTTGTAGAGGAAAAAAAAAACCTGCACACCCTTGACAAAATGTATTCCACATATTCCCCCTTCGTTACTGGCTTACTGGTTGTATAATAAGGCCGTGCAGAATAAGGCATTAATAACTACTTAAAAATGACTAATTAAGAGCCAATAGGAAATGATAGCTAGTGAAATCAATAACAGATAATTTGTAATAAATGCATCAAAACTCTGGTTTAGACAATGATGAAGGATTTAGTTTTTTAAATTAGGTGGGCTGGTCAAGATCAATTATCTAACACTTCTAAATCTAAGTTTTTTTTTTTAAATCTTGGTAAGAAACAAATAATTTGCAGTGTGGGTCTGAGTGTCTGTATTCTGGCAACACAACTTCTTCCAAAATTTGTAGAGGAAATAAAAAACCTGCACACCCTTGCCAAAATTTATTCCACATATTCCATAAAAAGTTGAGTAAAAGTTGATTTGAGTTCCTCTTCCAGATGCAGAGCAGCAGACATGTAGAGGCTGAATAATCTAATGTGAATGCAGATGAACATCGTGAGTCCCGACTCTGGTGAAGGAAATGCCTTGTGATCGGTGAAGAATAATATTGCACTCAATATCAATTTTCTCTGTCAACATTTGCCTTGGGAAATTTAGCTGGTACAATGGCAGAGGACTCAAATAACCAAAGCTCTTTGTTTGAGTGGAGTGCAATCTGATCTAGCTGCTGCTCCAGTTCTTGGAAGACAACGGACGGCTAATGGAAGCAGCGTAACCTCACACTGTCCCACTCTCTCTCCTCCTTTCTCCTCCACCTCCTTCTTTCTTTCTCTCATCCTTCCTTCCTTTCATTGTAAACCACATACGGTTCTCACAGAGAGAAGTCTACGCTCTTTCTCTGTTTCACCGCTTATCTCCTTTGAAATAAATGGGACAATAATTACTGTGCTGTTGGTGGTTTTCACATCAGAGTCCCGGGTTTCATCCTCTCGTCTGTTTCATCTGAGCCTCAGTCGCCCTCTGCCCTCCGAGTCAACTTCCGCCTCATGTCAGTAACACATTATTGGCATGACTGATTGGCAAATGCAATATTGTTTCCAAAGATAGCAGCAGCAGCAGCAGCAGCAGCAGAGTCTGGCTTCAGGATATATCTCTCTGTCATGAGCAGACTGTAACCAAAGCTCTGTTTCAATCATTGCAATGGATCTGCCAACGTTTCTTCTCTGGACATGAAAAAAAGAAAATGTCCGGCTGTCAGTGTGGTTCCACTCGGAGCAGGGTCAGCTGTGATCACTGCCAAGATGCACTACCTTCATTTGGTGTGTTTCCAAAGTCTTCATGGCATGTTGAATTCAAAGGAAGTGGAGAAACATTAGTGTTCCCTTAATCCACGAGGGCTCTGGTGGACTCAGGGGAGGCAGGTGAAGCCAACGTGTCCGGCTGCATGTTCGTGTGATGTGCCCTTCTAGAAGAGAAAATGGGCCTTTTAGGGTGGCCTTAAATGGAGAAAACTTGATGAACTATCTCTCAGGATGCCTTTCCAGTAGATAAAATGTGTTGAAGTGTACTCAGAATCAGAATCAGAAGACTTTATTGTCATTGCACAGGGTAGTACAACGAAATTTGCCATCAACCCGTCAAAAACGTATAAAAACACACAAACAATATGACAGAGGTGAACAGGACAGGAATTTTTCCTTTCAAATTTAATTAGTTTGAATTAGTTTGTTTTTTTGCAGTGTATATCTAATCATGTTGAATGATTAAGTTTCTTTTTCTTAAAATAACTATTTCTGTGTCTCTTGATATCTCAATGTACACCTTTTTTTTGGACGATTTTACATCTTTCTGTTTTGTTTTTGTGTCTTTTTTTAGGTCATTTTGTGTATTTTTTGGTAATTTTTTGTCTTTTTTTTTGTCTTTTTGGTCATTTTGTGTCTTTTTACATCTTTTTTCGGTCAAAAAATGACCAAAAAAGACAATGAATGTACAAAAGAGACACAAAATTAACTTATTTTAAGAGTTAATTTCTTATTTTAAGTGTTCAACATGCTTATTTCTAGATTTAATAATCTTAATTTAATAAATCTTGTCAAGGTAAATTATCTGTCCATGCAGCAAGATCATTTCCCTCAGATTTACTGTTTTTAAATCGTTTTTAGACACCATTTTTTTGCAGTGTGCAATGTTTTACCTATTGGTAGGTGGAAGGTAGTAAACATACATTCATGAGGAAATGATAGCTAGTGAAATCAATAACACATAATTTGTAATAAATGCAGCAAAACTCTGGTTTAGACAATGATGAAGGATTTTTAATTAGCCGGGCTGGTTATGTGGACCGGCAGCAACAGATGGATCATAGAGTAGAGAAAAAAATAGCCTACATTGCCTTTTAAAATGGTATTAGTAGTTTCCTGTATTTGGTCAGATGGAGAGAAGATAAAACCCATGATGCGATATTGAAATATGGAAGTCAGAGCGCTGGGCTCCTCCCCCTCCTCCTCCCCCGCCGCCTCCTCCTCCTCTGCCTCCTAAGTATAAGCAGATTAAAGTTAATGATCTAAAGTGAATTAGATATTTAATCATCTTATCATCTTAGCGTAGTCGGGTCATAACTCTGCGCTGATCTGAAATCCCGTCTGTTTGACAGCACAATAAGCCAAACAGGGAGGTCAGTCCGGAGCCTCCAGTAGGTTCCACTAAATCAATTTGGAGATTGGGAAATTAAATTCACAACCACGATTCTTCCCCCCTCCCTCTCGACTCTGGTATGATGCAAAACCTGTGTGATTGAGGACAAACATTAATGGAATAGAAGTGACCCGAAAAAGATAAAAAATAACCCGAGAGACGCCTCCACTGATTCATCTAATTTCCTTCCTCTTCTTTTTTAAACCGCCCTCTTCATCCTCACTCTCTGTCACCCTCCATCTGAACTCTCACTGATTGAGGTGCGAGCACTTTGATTTTGCACACTCGGTTGCCCCCGACACACACACACACACACACACACACTAACACACACACACACACACACACACACACACACACAAACACACACTCTTTACCTCTCAATTTTCCCTCGTTGAGTTTCTGGCTCTTCTCTCCGGGGTTAAGGTTCCCTCTTTAGTCGTCTCTCCATCCTAATTTCATTGCATCGTCGGTGGAAAAAGGTATTCAGATCATTTACTGCAGTAAAAGTACTTATAACACACTGTGAAATTACTCCACTACAAGTAAAAGTCCTTCATTCAAAACTTACTGAAGTAAAAGTACAAAAGTATCAGCATCAAAATGTACTTAAAGTATCAAAAGTAAAATTACTCGTTATGCAGAATGGACCCACTCAGATTGTTTTATATATATTTCAAATATATTAATATTGATGCATTTATATAAGCAGCGTTTACATTTTCTCAAGGTAGCGCTCATTTTAACTACTTAATATACTGCTATGAGGTTTAATATAAATAAAATGTCCAATCACTTTAAATGTGTCATGTTTTTATGTTAAATCTCGACCTGAAAAGTAACTAAAGCTGTCAGCTAAATGTAGTGGAGTAGAAGTATAACGTTACATAAAATGGAAATACTCAAGTATTTGTAAATTGTACTTAAGCACAGTATTTAGTTACATTCCACCACTGGTGTCCATCACTACTTGTAGGTAGAGTAGTAAAGCGGTGAAAATGCTCTAAATATAAATAAATAAATAAATATATATACACTTGATATGGATTTTTTTTTCTCTTTGGTATTCCTACACTGTAAAAAATGTTTGTAGAAAAACACAGTAAAACACAGTGAAATTGCATCAGAAATAAGGTGTCAAATGTAAAATTGTATATTACCATAGTAGACACTTAATTACCGTAAATCAAGGAATAGTACACAACTTAAACTGTAAAAATATTTTTTAAAATGTATGTAAAGTTAATGGAAAAATACTGTTACAACCCAGTTGTTGTCTAGGGGAAAGGGAAGCAACACAACGCCGGTGTACTCAGGCAAATACAGATTTTATTGTATAACAGCAAAATAAAACAAAGGTAACGAAAAGAGAACCTTCTTCAGGCTAAATACAAGGTGATTTAATGTGAGGCAATGAACAAAGGGCGAAGGGTGGCGCCAACTCATAAAACAAACAAACTAAAACAATCTTCCTAACTCGATTATTCCCCCCCCAAACTATCTTACTTAAAACACAACAAACAAAGGAACTCTGGCTGACTACGCTTACTCTGACTCTATACAAACAAAAATACAGCAATGCAACCACCCATAAACTAGTGAATCTAACAAAGGTAATACTCGAAGTGTCATGTGAATAAATGTGAAAAAGAAAACCTAAACCTAATGCCCAAAAAACAGTCCAACAACACGAGTGCCTCAATTTAACAATACCCACGTTAGGTTTTTCAAATACCTTCTTAACAAACCAAGAGACACACTTTACACAAGCCAAGCAAAGACAAAGAAGAAGGGCGTCCACAGCCCCGCAAAGCTGCTCTTAAAGCCGAGCTGGAGGCAGGTGCGGCAGATGATTGGACGCCAGACCAACGAGCGGAAGAGGGCGGAGCCAGAGGAACACTCGATCCTGCTACTGGCATTCGGTGGAGGAGTTACCCAGCGGGGATTCCCTCTGACGGAGGCTGTGACGCTGCTGCGGTCCTGAAGCACAAACAGGGCAAAACCCAAAACACACACAACGTACCCCACGGACGTAACAAATACCATAATGTCACAGACACAATTACCCTGAAAAAAAACAAGATTATTCAGTCTAAATTACAGTTTTTTTCTGATATTTACATTTGAATTTACAGTAGAAAACTCACTCACTGTATTTTTTACTCTGAAATTCTGGCAACCACAGCTGCCGGTTTTTTACCGTAAATTTACCGTAAACGTTTTTATGTTTAAATCTCGACCTGAAAAGTAACTAAAGCTCTTCTTTAAACCGCTCTCTTCATCCTCCTCTTTGCTACACACACACACACACACATACACACACACACACACACACACACACTCTTTACCTCTCAATTTTCCCTCGTTGAGTTTCTGCCTCTCGTCTCCGGGGTTAAGGTTCCCTCTTTAGTCGTCTCTCCATCCTAATTTCCTTGCATCGCCTCTTTCCTCTGTCGATATATACCTGAATTAATTTCCATCTGCTCACCGTCTCTACACACTTTACATCCTGTCAGCCTGCAGAGTTTTAACTCATGCATTGTGGTTATACTCGCATGTATCAGCGTGTGAGATTCTCTGCTCGGCACCCCGGCGTGTACTCTTAGTTTCAGGAATAAAAAAACTCTGCAGGAGTTCTTGAAACTCTGTGCAGAAAACCGGAAGGCTGTCATGTTTCCAATACTCGGCTGTGACTCATATTACCAATTTGCCATGACCGTCTGTCTCGGGTTGCTCAAGGTTCACAGCCACACGGATCTGTTGATGGAGTTCTGGAGTGACAGAGGGAAAAGAAAAAGGGTGAAACAGGGTTTAAGTTGGAGTGCACTGCAAAAAAAGGTGTGTCTGAAAATAAGATAAAACAGTAAATCTGAGGGAAATGATCTTACTGCATGGACAGATAATTTCACACAAAATGACCAAAAAAAGACACAAAATTAACAAAAAAAGACAAAAAAGACATAAAAAAAGATGTAAAAATGACCAAAAAATACATAAAATTTAAAAAAAAGACGTAAAAAAGAGAAAAAAGATGTAAAAATGACCAAAAAAGACACAAAATGACCAAAAAAAGACATAAAAAAGACGTAAAAATGACCAAAAAAGACATAAAATGACCATAAAATGACATGAAAAATACACAAAAAAGACATAAAAATTACCAAAAAAGACACAAAATTAACAAAGACAGACAAAAAAGACTTAAAAAAGATGTAAAAATAACCAAAAAAGACATAAAAAAGATGTTTTACGTAGATAATTTACCTTGACAAGATTTCTTAAATTAAGATTATTAAATCTAGAAATAAGCATGTTGAACACTTAAAATAAGAAATTAACTCTTAAAACAAGATAAATTATCTAACACTTCTAAATCTAAAGTTTTTTCATCTTGGTAAGCGTTCATCGCTGCTTGCAGCTTTAATTTATCTTGTTTTAAGAGTTAATTTCTTATTTTAAGTGTTCAACATGCTTATTTCTAGATTTAATAATCTTAATTTAATAAATCTTGTCAAGGTAAATTATCTGTCCATGCAGCAAGATCATTTCCCTCAGATTTACTGTTTTTATCTGGTTTTCAGACACACATTTTTTGCAGTGTGTTGACTTTACATAATACCAACTACAAACACATTCTGTTCTGTTCTCATTTAGAAAATATGGATGAAATGTGTGGAAACAAACGTGTGTTCCCTGAACGAGGCCCCTGGCCTTTGACCGTGTATTTCTTCCTGTACCAGAGTAAACACAAGTCTAATCTAGACTAAATGAAGTCTACCCCGCAGCAATAAAGAGCTTCATTTACTTTATCTACAGGGGAACCACACTTCTGATTATTTCCTTATTGCTTTCATAATGAAAAAGTGTATAAACATGCTGTTTTATGTACCAGGACATATTATTTTCTAATAATGACTTTAGACAAAAAACTGTTGCAAAAAAACACTAAATTACCACAAGATTAGGGCACCTTCCCTCGCTGCCCTATTCTAAATAAACAGAAAAGGCAAAAAATCATTAATTTCCTCTGAAACATACTTATCTCCTGCGGAGTGGGAAATAAGGTGGGAAAAGAAAAACACAAGGAGGTAGAGCAGAGACAAATACTGCAGAGACACAAACAGAATTTACTTCAATTTCACTCTGAATACTTACCTCCAGTTTCTACCCTCCCTTTCTCCAAAAAAAAGTAAAAAAACAAAAGACACAAAATGACTGAAAAAACACTAAATTACTTTAAAAAAAGACACTAAATGACCAAAAAAGACACAAAATTATTTTAAAAAGACACTAAATTATTTTAAAAAAGACACTAAATGACCAAAAAAGACACAAAATTATTAAAAAAGACACAAAATTATTAAATAAAGACACAAAATTATTTTAAAAAGACACAAAATTACTAAAAAAAGACACAGAATTATTAAAAAAGACACAACATTACCAAAAAAAGACACAAAATTATTAAAAAAAGACACAAAATTATTTAAAAAAGACCCAAAATTACCAAAAAAGACCCAAAATTACCAAAAAAGACACAAAATTATTTAAAAAAGACATAATTCTTTTTAAAAGACACCAAATTTTTAAAAAGACACAAAATTATTAAAAAAAGACACGGAATTACCAAAAAAGACACAAAATTATTAAAAAAGACACAAAATTATTAAATGAAGACACAATTTTTTTTCCAAAGACACAAAATTACCAAAAATGACACAAAATTACAAAAAAGACACAAAATTACCAAAAAAAGACACAGAATTACCAAAAAAGACACAGAGTTATTAAAAAAAAGACACAATTAAAAAAAAAAAAAAGACACAAAATGACCCAAAAAAGACACACCTTCCCTCGCCACCCTATTCTAAATAAACAGAAAAAGCACGGGCACGGTAAAAATCATTAATTTCCTCTGAAACATACTTATCTCCTGCGGAGTGGGAAATAAGGTGAGAAATAAGAAAAACACAAGGAGGTAGAGCGGAGACAAATACTGCACAAACAGAATTTACTTCAATTTCACTCTGAATGCTTACCTCCAGTTTCTACCCTCCCTTTCTCCAAAAAAACAACTTTTTCTCATCTTTTTTTCCCCCCTTGGCTTTTATCTGACTGGCTGTTGAGGAAAGGCGCGTGGCTGCTTCAGTAATGTGACATTTAGACAAATTCAGTCGGCGTCCCGGCGGGAAGCTGCCTCACTGTACCCGTGTGTGCAAATACGCCTCTGTGTGCAGCGAGTGAGTGCGGTTGGCTTTTTATTTTCATATGTGTGCTTAAAAATTGGGTTGACAATCTGCCTAACTGTGAGAGGAGCACACTCTGCTTTAGGTGCACACACACACACACACACACACACACACACACACACGCTGCTGCGGCGGCGTCTGGCAGACTCGCTGCAGCTCTTTTGATGTTTGTGTTCTCGGTGATCTTCCATAGTCATAAGGCAGCGCGGGAGGCCTCAGATGCTGCAGAAACAGAGCGTTTCTCTTTGAAAACTTGCATGACCTAATGTGTTTTTCCACCGGCACTCATTATCTCTTTGCAGTAATATCACACTGCAAAAAAAAAAGGTGTGTCTGAAAATAGGATAAAAACAGTAAATCTGAGGGAAATGATCTTGCTGCATGGACAGATAATTTACCTTGACAAGATTTTTTAAATTAAGATTATTAAATCTAGAAATAAGCATGTTGAACACTTCAAATAAGAAATTAACTCTTAAAACAAGATAAATTATCTAACACTTCTAAATCTGAAATCTTTTTTTTAACTTGGTAAGAAACAAATACCAAATCTGCTCGGGCCAGTTCATCGCTGCTTGCAGCTTTAATTTATCTTGTTTTAAGAGTTAATTTATTATTTATTATTTACTTGGTCATTTTGTGTATTTTTTTGGTAATTTTCTGTCTTGTTAAAATAATTTTGTCTCCTTTTTTTTAATAATATTTCTTTTTTGGTAATTTAGTGTCTTTTAAAATAAAAAATTGTGTCTTTTTTAAATAGTTTTGTGTCTTTTTTAATAATTCTGTGTATTTTTTGGTAATTCTGTGTTTTTTTTTGGTAATTTTGTGTCTTTTTAAAATAATTTTGTGTGTCTTTTTTGGTAATTTTGTGTCTTTTTAAAATAATTTTGTGCCCTTTTTTAATAATTTTGTGTCTTTTTAAAATAATTTTGTGTGTCTTTTTTGGAAATTCTGTGTCTTTTTTTTGGTAATTTTGTGGGGTTTTTTTGGTAATTTTGTGTGTTTTTTGGTGACTCTGTGTCTTTTTTAAATAATTCTGTGTCTTTTTTTAAATAATGTTGTGTCTTTTCTAATAATTCTGTGTCTTTTTTAATAATTCTGTCTTTTTTTGGTAATTTTGTTGGTAAATTATACACAAAACAATATAATTAAGATACTATTGCTAGTTATCAGAAGAAAACACTTGGTAATCTTAATATTTTTTGCAGTGTGGAGCTAATTTCAATATTTCCTCTCTCATTTTCAGGACATGTTAATGTACATCTGAGCAGGAAAACAAACAACAGTTCACATCAGGCTAAACTGTGGCTGATGTTTCTGGTACGTGATGTAAGAGAAGTCCCTTTTTTGTCCACCTCACAACTCCACAACAAACCACAGAAGCAATTTAGAACGCTAGAGCAGCCCGACCCGATCCACTCATCCATTTCAGCTGTTTGGGAGCTGCCTGTCCCCGTAGCGTGGGCAGGATGCTACACCTGGCAGCCAGCAGATGTTTCTTTGGTGGCTGGTTTTAAATCAAACCCTCGTCCTTTATCTTCCTCACACACGTGCAGTTTTAGTTGCAATAACTGCACCAGTGACTTCCGGGGCCCATCAGTCCACTGCTCCCACTCCACATTATAACCCTGTCCTCACATTTTATGTCCTGAATCAGATATATGGGGTTTTTATGTTTCTACTGACCAATTTAAAGGTACAATGTGCAACATTTTCCACATTAAAATGCCTAAAAATAACTAAGACCTATGTTTTATTTTGTTATTTTTGTAAATGTGTACTTACATTATGCTAAAGGTTATGTTCAAATGCATAGAAATCTGTAATTTTACAATATATTTCTGTAATTTTACAATATATATCTGTAATTTTACAATATATATCTGTAATTTATACTCGTCAATCTAACTTCTGGGGAAGCACCAGATGATACATCAGAGTTTTATTGTAAAACATAAAATTATTTGCCACATATCAGAAATCTGTTCATTAATTGATGTGAAGTAATCAAGTAGAGCCCTAATTTATTGATACGTTTTTACAATATCAAACCAGTTTACTAGTCGCTAATGTTCGCCGCCAAGCTAATGCATATGTAGCTAATAACAATATTCAGTTGTCTCATAAAGTTATATTTGGTGTGATTGTTTTTAACACAAAACAGTACTAGGCTTCCTAAACGATTAAATAACATACTTAATACATATACATATATTACACATAATATTAGCGACAGTTGCCGTATCAGTAGCAAGGTTATAATAGTTTTGGATTTTTCATTAGTTTTAGTTTTAATTTCGTTGTGATTTTGTGTTTTCAAATTCAGTTAGTTTTAGTGAGTTTTTAGAGTGAGTTTGCTAGTTTTCATTTTTGGAAAATGCTTAGTTTTAGTTTAGTTTTTATTAGTTTTAGTGTTAGTTTTATTTATTTTTATTGGGGTATTTGTTGGGTGCCAGATTAAAAAAAGTCACAATAAATGTTTCCTTTATTTCCTTTGTCTGATCCATCTCAGCCCCAATAAGTTTATAAAGTCATAAAACCAGATAGATTAAATAGATTTCATATCAACTAAAAAGGTTTACGGATGAAAAAAGGTGACAAAGACAACAGAAAGCTGTGCGTTAGCTTGCTAACATGTAGCTAACATTAGCCAATTAGCAAGCTAAAATAATTATGATATGCTTAAATTTCATAGTTAGACTCATAGACTCAAAGCAGTAAAAAATTCCATACTAAAAATTTAAATATACAAAATCAGTTTTGGGACAACTACCGTACATTTGACAAGATAACTCAGAAAGCTGTGCGTTAGCTTGCTAACATGTAGCTAACATTCAACTTCAAAATATGACGTGTGGCGCTCTGTCTCCATTATTAGTTATTAGCAAGTCAACGGTACATAAACCAACGTAACTTTTAGGCTATTTCATTAGAATGTGAATTAAGGTGACAGGAATAAAATTTTAGTTTTATTCAAATTATTTCTGCTGAGTCATTTTTCATTGGGAAAGCTGGTTGTTTAGAAACGTCAGGACTTCATCAAAGTCTGTCTTTTATTAGTGTTTTGATTGAGAGACCCATACTGAGAATTTAAATATCCAAAATCAGTTTTAGGCTAACTACAATTCTGTAAGTTAAGCTAAAACATTTGACAAGATAATACTGAAAGCTGTGCGTTAGCTGTAGCTAACATGTAGCTAACATTAGCCAATTAGCAAGCTAAAATAATCAAGATATGCTTAAATTTCATAGTTTAAGCTAGAAACAAGCATTTTGTTAGCATAGACATGTGGCGTTCTGTCACTATTATTAGTTATTAGCAAGTTAACGCTACATAAACCAACGTAACTTTTAGGCTATTTCATTAGAATGTGAATTAAGGTGACAGGAATAAAACTTAAATTCCTTCCCTTTCCTTTCTTAAAAGTATTTCTGCTGAGTCTTTTTTCATTGGCAAAGCTGGTTGTTTAACAATGTCAGGACGTCATCAGTCTGTATTTTATTAGTGTTCTGATAAAGGTAAAAATAAATTCCATACTGAAAATTTTAACATCCAAAATCAGTTTTAGGCTAACTACAATTCTGTAAGTTAAGCTAAAACATTTGACAAGATAACTCAGAAAGCTGTGCATTAGCTTGCTAACATGTAGCTAACATTAGCCAATTAGCAAGCTAAAATAATCAAGATATGCTTAAATTTCATAGTTTTAGTTAGAAACAGGCATTTTGTTAGCATTTCAGCCCATGGTTGGCGAGGTCTTCAGAATATGACGCGTGGCGCTTTGTCTCTATTATTAGTTATCAGCAAGTTAACGGTACATAAACCAATGCAACTTCTAGGCTGTTTCATTAGAATGTGAATTAAGTTGACAGGAATAAAACTTTAGTTTTATTCAAATTATTTCTGCTGAGTCATTTTTCATTGGCAAAGCTGGTTGTTTAACAACGTCAGGACATCATCAAAGTCTGTCTTTTATTAGCGTTTTGATTGAGAGACCCATACTGAGAATTTAAATATACAAAATCAGTTTTAGGCTAACTACAATTCTGTAAGTTAAGCTAAAACATTTGACAAGATAATACAGAAAGCTGTGCGTTAGCTTGCTAAGATGTAGCTAACATTAGCCAATTAGCAAGCTAAAATTATCAAGATATGCTGAAATTTCATAGTTTAAGCTAGAAACAAGCATTTTGTTAGCATTGACATGTGGCGCTCTGTCTCCATTATTATTTATTAGCAAGTTAACGCTACATAAACCAACGCAATTTTTAGGCTATTTCATTAGAATGTGAATTAAGGTGACAGGAATAAGCATTAAAATTATTTCTGCTGAGTCATTTTTCATTAGGAAAGCTGGTTGTTTAACAATGTCAGGTTATCAAAGTCTGTCTTTTATTAGTGTTGTGATAAATAGACTCAAAGCCGTAAAAATTTCATACTGAGAATTTAAATTAGGATAACTACATTTCTGTAACTTAAGCTAAAACATTTGACAAAATAATTCAGAAAGCTGTGCGTTAGCTTGCTAACATGTAGCTAACATTAGCCAATAAGAAAGCTCAAATAATCATGATATGCTTAAATTTCATAGTTTAAGCTAGAAACAAGCATTTTGTTAGCATTTCCGCCCATGGTTTACGTGTGGCACTCTGTCTCTATTATTCGTTATTAGCAAGTTAATGCTACGTACATAAACCAACATAACTTAGAACGTGAATTAAGGTGACAGGAATAAAACTTTAGTTTCATTAAAACTATTTCTGCTGAGTCATTTGTCATTAGGAAAGCTGGTTGTTTAACAACGTCAGGACGTCATCAGTCTGTCTTTTATTAGTGTTCTGATAAAGAGAGTCAAAGTGGTAAAAAAAAATCCCACACTAAGAAATTTGGAAAGAAAATATTGAGTAAAACCAACAAAGCATAATCAGTGTCAGCCGGCTTCACGGTGAAAAAGGGTCATTGCTCCGTCACGTCGAGGTTCATCCTTCCATTACCTTCAGTCAGAGAGTTAATTAGCATTGATGGATGTCCCTTTTGTCAATGTGAAGCATGGTAGCAATCAAATGACAGTTAAACGGTGATCGAGCAGACAAAGAACAAGCAGGTCTGGTCACTTATCGAGCCAGACGTATAAAATGTCGACTTTTTGAAGCCGTATTGGCAGATTGTAAGTGTTTGAGGTATCTCCGTTATGTGTGATGAGGCTGCTGCTTTAAGAGATTTATCCGGCCTGATGGTGCAGTGAGAGGATGAGAGGACAGGCTCTGCAGTGGGAGACTCTTTTTTCATCACTGTGCACATGTGTTTGCGTTTTATAAAGCCTACTGTTCAGCTGTAAAATATCGACTCATTCAGTGGTTCAACTCGACGGTTTCTAACAGTAAATTCAACACAAGTTTGGTTTGGTCTCAGCTGGCATTTAGATGGAATTATTTTTGGATGCAACGATGCACAGCTACAAGTATTTCTTTTTCCCCTTTCATCTCACAGTGTTGTTGCTTTAGCAATACTGTGGCACGGGCTCACAATCTTGAGCTTAAGTTATAATAATTACAATAATAATAAGCCTTAAACTGCACCTGCTGCTTTAAAGTAATACAACAAGGAAAAAGACATTAAAATGCTTCACATGAGGAAAAAGACATGGGGATATAATGCAATAATTGATGCAAAATAATATGCAAAATTAAAGCTGCAAGCAGGGAAAAACGGGCCCGAGCAGATTGGAGCCATGCCGGGTCTACCCATCGTTGAAGGGACGAGGTAATCAAGGACTCTACGACAAACGGTTCATTAGTTAGGAAAAGGGGGCGTGGCTAATCAAAAAGGGGCGGGTCTTTATGAAATATTGTTATGTAGAACTGTTCAGTGATGGACCATCATCATGCATGACAAGTTTGAGGCAGATTGGACAATGTATGGTCAAGTTACACAGTCTCGTGTTTTATGCCAAAACGCCATATTTTGCCGCCATGCCACGCCCCCATAGTGTGACGGTCTGCAAAGCTTTTACTAACTTGTGATCCCAAAGGCCTTTTGATAGGACTGAACAAGTCAGAAGTCGATCGGAATAAATCTGTAGGAGCAGTTTGTTAAAGTGTTCGGTGTGGATCTTGCAAAAAACGTCCAAAACGCCATTTTCGATCCAAGATGGCCGACTTCCTGTTTGTTTTTGGGTATGGCTTCTTGAGACTTTTTGGTGCGTCTTCCCATGATACATGGATGTACCAAATTTCGTGTCTCTACGACAAACCTGTTTTAGGGACTCAATTCTAGGGGGCGCTAGTAGGTCATTTAGCCACGCCCATTTCTGAAACCAATGAAATACGTACGTTTTTCCACGGGATTGAATTTTGTCCCAAGTTTGATGAGTTTTGGAATATGATAAATCCCTCAAAAATGTGATTCAAATGAGGCAGGCGTGGCATTCTGTAAAAATGTCAAAAAGGCATCTAATCATCTAACACTGTTCCTATAAATAAACATGTTTTTATGGTATTTTTTGTGTGTATAGTTTTATAATATTTTAATTTTACCTTTATATGTTCATATTTGCAACCCATGTTTACATTTTTCAGGTCCGAAAAGTTCACTGAGCATATTTGTGGTTTTTATTCTCATAAATAGTATAATTTTATTTCAGATTTCATGATTTTTGTGTATTTTTGGGCTCAATATGTTAATAAAGTGGATTAAAGTAAAAAAATAATTGTCAGATCATGCTGAAGTTGTGCTAAGAAAATACCAAATACCAAACATGGGTATCGTAAATATTATGTGGTATATCAAACCCCAAAGGGTTAAACCCACTTGGTTTTTTAAAAAAAAGACATATAAAAAGACTCAAAATACACAAAAACACACCGAAAACACATACTTAAAAAAAAAAAAAAAACACACATCAAAAATTACAAAAACACACATAAAACACACACAAAAACACACATAAAAAACCTACAAAAAAATAACAAAAAAACACAAAAAATACAAAAACACAAAAATAAAAACAACGCAAAACAAAACGCAAAAAACACATAAAAATACACAAAAAAACATTAAACATAAAAGATTACATTAAATAAACAACACCCCCCCTCACTCAAAATACACAAAAACACACCGGAAACACATACTTAAAAAAAAAAAAAACACACCAAAAATTACAAAAACACACATAAAACACACACAAAAAACACACATAAAAAACCTACAAAAAATAACAAAAAAACACACAAAAAATACAAAAACCAAAAAAGATAAAAAAACGCACAACAAAATACAAAAAACCCATAAAAATACACAAAAATCACAAAAAAACCCCCCATTAAACGTAAAAGATTGCATTAAAATACTGAATGCACACTGCAGAATTTGAAAATATCTCCAAAAAAAGGGTTAATAGCTGATTTCTAGACATTTTCCATAGTTTTCTTGATAATCATTTTGGTTATTATCAATAAAACCATATTAAATGTCTAGATATCAGCTCTTAAATTAAACTCTTATCAGCTATTTTTGTTGTTATCATTATATGCGTCCAAATAAATGAACCTTTAGCCATTAAAATGAATGAGACATTGAAGAAAAAGGTTGCTCTAATACTTTTTTGATACTAATAACATGAAAAAAATACACATAAAAGGGAAAATGAATGTATGCATGGTCTAATAGACTTCTCCAGGAGGAATTTACACCCAATAACCATGTTATGTTTAATCCATCAACCTGTCAAATAAAATATAAAAGGATAACAAACCAAGTAAGTAAGCTGGTTAGTGTGATCTTATTTGTCGCAACCTGATTTCTAACATGTCAAGAAATTAATAACCTGCCGTCCTTAACGCAGTAACCCACAGCTACGTTCCTGCTGAGGAAATCAAATATTATGGTAATGTATATATAATATAATATATATGCTTGACCAGGTTTCTAACAGGCTGTTATATGTGCAATATGTGTGAGAAGAATAGAGCAGCAGAGCAGAGGGATGAAAGGAAAGATCAGCCTGATCTACAATGATTAAATCTAAAGTTTAACTAAAACTGAATCAGTGAGAAAAAAATTCTACAGCAAGCTGAACAGAAGCTCATTTGTCAAATTCAGACACATCAAAGAGAAAGAGCCGGTCCTCTCGCTGTGCTGCCAGTCCAACCGTGCCAACAAGTCCTCCAAACGGAGCTTTTTCAGACTATTTTTTCCATATTTCATAAAAGATCTCCTTACTAGAGGAAAAGGGCCGGAACGTCCTACATAGATAAAGAAAATTAAATGATCTGACACTGAAAAAACACCTACAGTCATGGAAAAATTATTAGACCACCTTTGTTTTCTCTAATTTCTTGTTCATTTTAATACCTGGTACAACTAAAGGTGCATTTGTTTGGAGAAATATAATGAAAACAACTAAAATAGTTCATATGAGTTTTATTTAAGAGTTTCTTTGGAGTTCGGGGCTATTTTGAGTCCTTTTCATTCTGCCTGTATAAACTACTCATTGTTTTTTTCTCAGCACCTGTATGACCTGATCATTTTTTCATTTTGACTTACTGGATCAACATTTTGAACACAAAAAATTACACAAAGAATGACAAAAACACACATAAAAAGACATAAATACACAAAAAACACAAAAAACAGAAAACCCCCTTACAAAAACAATTTTCTTTAAAACAAAAAAGACATAAAAAGACACTGAAAATACACCAAAACACACCAAAACACACCAAAAATTACAAAACACAATAAAGAACACACAAAAAACACAAAAAAATTACACAAAGAATGACAAAAACACACATAAAAAGACATCAATACACAAAAAACCACAAAAAAACATTAAAAAAAACAGAAACATATTTTTTTTTTACAAAAAGACACATAAAAAGACACTCAAAAATCACACACAAAAACATACCGGAAACACATTTTTTTTCAAAACACAGAAAAAATTACAAAAACACACATAAAAAACTACAAAAAATGACAAAAACCCCCCACATAAAAAGACATAAATAGACAGAAAACATAAAAAACCTACAAAAAATGACAAAAAACACACAAAAAATACAAAAACACACAAAAATAAAAAAATGCACAACAAAATACAAAAAAACACATAAAAATACACAAAAATCACAACCCCCCCATTAAACATAAAATATTACATTAAAATGCTGAATGCACACTGCAGAAATGGTACAGAGCTGATATCTAGACATTTTCCATAGTTTTCTTGATAATCATTTTGTTTTTTATCAATAAAACCATGTTAAATGTCTAGATATCAGCTCTTAAATTAAACTCTTATGAGCTATTTTTGTTGTTATCATTATATTTGTCCAAACAAATGAACCTTTAGGCATTAAAATGAATAAGACATTGAAGAAAAAGGTTGCTCTAATCATGTTTCATGTAATTTGGTGTCCATCTAGTTACATATGATGTCTGGTTAACTGTCAGTGGGTAACGACGACACAGATTGATGATGAAGAAGGCGACAGCTGAAACATGTCCGCCTGTAAATAAAGAACAGGACTTGGCATTGGCTTTTAAAGAGCCTCACTGTGTTGTTTTTAGCAACGCTGGCAACATGTTTTTATGGAACGGCAACGCTGGTCGGCTAGTCAACTCCATCGCTTTGATCCACTCTGAACGCTTCAACAAATATTACAGCAAAAACATGTTGTTGTGCTCAGACAGGCTGGTTTCACTGGATCACTCTCTGACTCCTTTCACTCTTTTATTCTGTCTGGTCATTTCACTCTGGCCAAAGCTTTGATTTATGAATAAATTCATAATAAATTATGAATAATGCCATTATCATCCACCACAGCTGTTCTTTAGCTCATTAGGAAATGCTTGAATGTTACTAAACATGAACACTAAACTAAGATGTGAACATGCTTACTTTACAGCAGCTATTCTCAACCTGGGGGTCGGGACCCCAATTGGGGTCGCGAGATGATTTCTGGGGGTCGCCAAATCATTTTGGAAGTCAGCTCTGTCTCCACTGTGTTAAAGTGTTCATGTGTTAATGTGTTTTAGTCTTTTTGGTCACTTAATGTCCTTTTTTTGGGTCATTTCGTGTCTTTTTTGATCATTTTGTGGTAAATTTGTGTATTTTTTGGTCATTTTATTTCCTTTTTTGGGTCATTTTGTGGTCATTTTGTTTCCTTTTTATGGTCATTTTGTGTCTTTTTGGGTCATTTTGTGGTCAATTTGTGTGTTTTTTGGTCAATTTGTTTCCTTTTTTTGGTCATTTTGTGTCTTTTTTTGATCATCCTGTGGTCAATTTGTGTCTTTTTTGGTCATTTTGTGTCTTTTTTTAAAATCATTTTGTGGTCAATTTGTGTATTTTTTTTTTTGTCATTTTGTTTCCTTTTTTGGTTCATTTTGTGGTAATTTTTTGTCTTTTTTTTTTTTGTCATTTTGTGTCTTTTTTGGTCATTTTCTGTCTTTTTTGATCATTTTGTGGTCAATTTGTGTGTTTTTTTGGTCATTTTGTTTCCCTTTTTTTGGTCATTTTGTTTCTTTTTGGGTAATCTGAACTGTGAGACTGTGAAATTGGTCTTTTGTAATATAATTCCTTTTTTGAGACACTGAATTTTAGGTCATAATCATTATAATGAGAAGAAATTAGATAAATTAAGACATGAAATGTTGCATTCTGTCTGATCTATATAATGTGTTATTTATTTTTTTAATTGAATTACTGACATAAATAAACTTTTCTATGATATTCTAATTCTTTGAGATGCACCTGTACATCAGCATGTTAGCATTTAGCTCAGTCTCATAGATTTGCAAGTAGGGCTGCAACAACGAATCAATAAAATCGATCAAATTCGATTATTAAAAGTGTTGGCAACGAATTTCATTATCGATTCGTTGTGTCACGCGATTAGTACGCCACTCAATAAGTTGCAGAGATGTAAGCTTTTTAAAAAAAAAGTTGAGTTGAGCGCGGAGCGGAGAAAAACGGAGCAGAAACAAAAAAGGAAAGACCATCGGAGAGACGGAAAGAAGGTTTCTCTGACATGTCGGAGGCAGTAAGACCTCAGTCATCCAAGCTGTGTGTTCTGTTTTAAAGTGAGGAACGTAACGTCCCTCCAGTAGCTCTTCTGCTGCTGCTCTTAAAACAACTCTTAAAACAAGATAAATTATCTAACACTTCTAAATCTAAAGTTTTTTTTATCTTGGTAAGAACCAAATAATCATCGGGCCAGTTCATCACTGCTGGCAGCTTTAATTTATCTGGTTTTAAGAGTTAATTTCTCATTTTAAGCGTTCAACATGCTTATTTCTAGATTTAATAATCCAGGTTTCATACGGATTCTTGAAATCCTTGAAAATGCTTAAATTTTAATGTATTTTCAAGGTTTGAAAAGTGCTTGGATTTTGGATAAAGTGCTTGAAAATGCTTGAAATTCTTACTGTATTTCTCGTGCAATCCGACTTCAGATAATCACATGTTCAGTGAAAAAAATACTTAATTGAATATTGAGATTAGCAAACTGTGCTTTTGGTTGTTAAAAGCATAAAACCATCGCTGTCGGTATGGTTGAGTGAAATTAACCCGTTTAGCATGTAAGTACTCATCTAAAACATGCAATTTATAACCGTTGTAAGGTCCTGGGAAAGCTTGAAAATGGACCTTAAAAGTCCTTGAAAAGTGCTTGAATTTGACCACTGAAAAAGCGTATGAACCTTGATAATCTTAATTTAATAAATCTTGTCAAGGTAAATTATCTGTCCATGCAGCAAGATCATTTCCCTCAGATTTAGTGTTTTATCTGGTTTTTAAACACCTTTTTCGCAGTTTAATGTTTGAGTTTTTTCTACGATATAATATCTCCGGTCTCTCTTTTTACATCTGTTCTTAAATGCACTTTACTGAAGCTCTACCCAGCATGCTGTGCAGCGGTGTAACAGTTACTAGTGGTTGCTTCTGGCTACAGTACACAGTGTGAACATAATACACGACTTATAATGTGTCCCGCAGATCTTAAGAGCTGACACTTGACTCTGCACTTTCTTGGCTTCTCAGCAAAGCAACTAGCAAATGTGAAGTTGATCAGAAGAGTTGTGTAGAAGCCCCGCCCATTTAGGGGAGCCCCGCCCCCTTTTAGTGTAGCTCCGCCCCATTGTGTGATAGGCCTACACCTGGTCAGTAACACAGTAATTCACTCTGGATTTCCACCCTGACTCATCTCATCTGAAGTCTATTTATCCTACCTATCTTTAGGAGTTTTAAAATGGCTACAAGGTTCCATTTAACAATAATATTCTAATAGTTTCCAGTGAATATCAATGTTCAATGTGTATGTGCTGGATGGTGTGGTACCTTATGAAAAGTAAGTGTTTTATGGAGTTGCAGACAAATACAGACTTCCTACGGGCACTGCACTAGTCTGATGAACACGAATGTTGTAAAAGGGACCAAAAAAGACACAAATGACCAAAGAAAGACACAAAAGGACCAAAAAATTCACAGAATGACCCCAAAAAAGACACAAAATGACCAAAAAAAGACACAAAAGGACCAAAAAATACACAGAATGACACAAAAAAAGACACAAAACGACCAAAAAAAGACACAAAAGGACCAAAAAAAAGGCACAAAATGACCATAAAAAGATACAAAATGCCAAAAATGACCAAAAACCCCCACAAAATAACAAAAAAAGACACAAAAAAAGACACCAAAGGACCAAAAAAAAGACACAAAAGGACCAAAAAATTCACAGAATGACCCCAAAAAAGACACAAAATGACCAAAAAAAGACACAAAATAACAACATCACCTTCACCTAGCAAATGTGAAGTTGATCAGAAGAGTTGTGTAGAAATTCAAACTACAGACAGACAGAAACTCTTTCAGTTTTGGTTAAATAAACAGGAAATACACCAAAATAAGTTAGACAAAGTGTGGAGTCTACGCTGTCAGAGCTGTATTTTCTTGTGTAGATCTCTTCGACTGTTTTCATGACGAATGGAGGAAAAAGGAGAGTCACGACCTGGATCAATGGCTGCTGAGAGCCGCTGTGACAACTGCATTACTGTGACTTTATGTTTCAACTATCAATAACCGTGAGAATCAGTTATAGTGTATTATTCGTCTCAGTTTCACTTCCCCTGAAAGTGATGCATACGACAACAGATTACAGCAGTAATGAGCACTGAACATGGAAGATAAAACACTGTTTTAACTCCAGAGCTTCGATGAATAACTTTACTATCTGACTCTGATGATCTGGTGTTTCTGTTTCTGTTCTCCAGTTCACCGTGACTCTGACTGGTTTTATAAGTGGTCAATTTATTTATGACCTCAGACTCTTTATGAATTAATGTTCCTCCTTTTTCCTTTCTTTCCATCACCTTCTTAAATAATAATTTTGTGTCTTTTTTGGTAATTCTGTGTCTTTTTTTGGTAACTTTGTGTCTTTTTTTTTGGTAATTTTGTGTCTTTTTTTGGTCATTTTGTGTCTTTTTTTGTCATTTTGTGTCTTTTTTTTTTGTAATTTTGTGTCTTTTTTGGTCATTTTGTGTCTTTTTTTGTAATTTTATGTCTTTTTTAAAATTATTTTGTGTCTTTTTTTGGTCATTTTGTGTCTTTTTTGGTCATTTTGTGTCTTTTTTTGTAATTTTGTGTCTGTTTAAAAATGATTTTGTGTCTTTTTTTGATATTTTGTTTATTTTTTAAGTAATTTAGTTTTTTCTGTCATTTTGTGTCTTTGTTGGTCATTTTGTTTCTTTTTTGGTCATTTTGTGTCTTTTTTAGTAATTTTGTGTCTTTTTAAAAATACTTTGGTGTCATTTTTGGTCATTTTGTTTCTTTTTTAAGTAAATTAGTTTTTTTTCTGTCATTTTGTGTCTTTTTTGGTAATTTTGTGTCTTTTTTGGTAATTTTGTGTCTTTTTTGGTAATTTTGTGTCTTTTTTAATTAATTTTGTGTCTTTTTTAGTAATTTTGTGTCATTTTTGGTAATTCTGTGTCTTTTTTGGTCATTTTGTTTCTTTTTTAAGTAATTTAGTTTTTTTTCTGTCATTTTGTGTCTTTTTTTTTGTAATTTTGTGTCTTTTTTTTGTAATGTTGTGTCTTTTTTAAAGTAATTTAGTTTGTTTCTCTAATTTTGTGTCTTTTTTGGTCATTTTGTGTTTTTTTTTAAATAATTTTGTGTCATTTTTGGTAATTTTGTTTCTTTTTTTAAGTAATTTAGTTTGTTTCTGTCATTTTGTGTCTTATTTTTTAGTAATTTTGACTTTGATGGCCGTGTTTCTGTGCTGATCTCCAGTTCACCGTGTCTGTGACTTGTTTTGATAAGTGGTCAATTTATGACCTCAGACTCTCCATGAATAAATGTTCCTCCTTTTTCCTTTCTTTCCATCACCTTCTTGCTCCCTCACTCCTTCCCTCCTTCCCTCTCCCTCTCTCTGTCTGCTGTATGGATGAGTAGTTACATCATTAGTATGCCATTAGCTCTGATCATTGATTCCTCCTGCAGATCTCCCCCTCCTCGCCCGTTCGCTGACACGGAATTCTGAGGAGATCCGTGAACTTTATCACCTTCAGCGTTCCGGTTTCCTCCTCAGAATTCCCACTGGATCAGCACTTTCCTCCCCTCCAGACCTTTTCTAATTATCCTGTTCCTGCCTTTCAATAAATAATTACAATAAAGGTCATCAATCAAAAGCGAAACATTGATAACTGAAGAGAAAGTCCAATATCCCCTTGGCACAGCGGTGCTGCTGTCATAAATACGATGACGGACTGTGTGCGTTGGTGTGTGTGCATCCTGGTAACTGTGTGTTTGTGGCGGCAAATAATTTTCACATAAATCATGTGGCAGATAGATGAGAAGGAGCAGGAATGTGGTGCACACACGCCGTGCAGTGATTAAGCTTTGTCTGTGTGTGTGTGTGTGTGTGTGTGTGTGTGAGAGCGTAGGCATGCTCGTGTGTCTTTTTTTTAGATGATAAAGGTGACAAAGGTAAACAAAATGTGATCAAACACTACAGTTTGACCAGGAATTAACCCTGTGGAGTCTCCAAAAGCGCCAAAGACTTCTTCATGACGTCAAAAAAACATACAAAAATGACCAAAAAAGACAGAAAAAGAGACAAAATGACTAGAAAAAAGAGACAAAATGACAAAAAGAGACAAAATGACAAAAAAAGACACAATAACAGACACCAAATAAGACACAAAAAAGACACAAAATGACTAGAAAAAAGACACAAAAAAAGAAACAAAAAAGACACGAAAAGACATGAAAAGGATTCAAAAATGGACAAAATAGTTCAAGACTCCATAGAGTTAAGCTCAGGCACAGGTGTCTATGGAAATGTACCATTTAAAAAAAAAAGTACCATTTATACACACAAAAACAGCAGAATAAAGAATAAACTCTAGACCTCTGGGGAAATTCTGACAGTAACTGTAATCACAGCAAAGATCAAAGGCAATCAGATCAAAGCAATCAACAGAATTAACTGACACCAACTGACAATGTCCGGAACAGTGACAGCAGCCAGAGGTGGACAGACTGGAATTTCTGGCCTCGAACAGAAAGCATTTTTGGCAAAACCATAATACCTATCATTGATCCGACTTCACTTTGAGCATCCTGAGTTCTTCCTGAACGTCTACATATGATTTTTTTTAAGAAACATGAAAAAATTGCTTTGTTAGAGCAATCTAAAAAAACTGTTCCATCTCCCTTTTTCAGAAATCTTCCTGCGTTTTTAATATGGGAGCCAATGAGGCTGTTAGTGGTGTTGGTGGATCATCTGTGCGT
This sequence comes from Centropristis striata, assembly GCF_030273125.1. Classification (NCBI taxonomy): domain Eukaryota; kingdom Metazoa; phylum Chordata; class Actinopteri; order Perciformes; family Serranidae; genus Centropristis; species Centropristis striata. The sequence goes on along the minus strand of NC_081532.1, from coordinate 2,515,021 downwards.
CCTACGCCCAAACTATAACTCTGACAGCTTTACCAGAGGATTGTGAGGGAGAAGACTAATTTTCCTACGTTTCTATGTATAAATTATTTCTGTAGAGTGGAATTTGCGGCCTGGAGCGCAGTTTTCAAATTTATTTTTTGACAGTTTTTTCTCTCCCTCTACACTCTGGCGATGATGTCACACACTGTGACACGAACATTCCGTGCAATACACACCCATTATAATCTCAGAATTTCTCCAAAAATGATCATGGTCATTGAACAGGGATTGATAAAAAACTGTATGACCTATCGAAACATGGATTAATACACCGATACACAAGACTTGTGTCTACTGTTTAAAGTTTAAATGGAGTCTCTAGGGGAAATTATGCCGGAGAAGTAGACGTTTAAAAATCTCCAATTATTGTTCTCTTTGGCTCATTTTTTTTCAGCCGTCCCATTCACTTCAATGCAAAATTTTGGGCAGTTTTTCCACAAAAAGACAGAAAATGACTAAAAAAAGACACAAAATGACCAAAAAAGACACAAAAAAGTCACAAAATGACCCAAAAAAGACACAACAACAGACACAAAATGACAAAAAAAGACACAAAAAAGACACAAAAAGACATGAAAAGGATTCAAAAATGGACAAAATAGTCCAAGACTCCATAGAGTTAAGCTCAGGCACAGGTGTCTATGGAAATGTACCATTTAATGTTTTTGTGTGTGCAGGAATGTGGTGCACACACGCCGTGCTATCATTAAGCTTTGTCTATGTGTGTGTGTGTGTGTGTGTGTGTGAGCGTAGGCATGCTCGTGTGTGTGTGTGTGTGTGTTTTTTTTTTAGATGATAAAGGTGACAAAAGTAAACAAAATATGATCAAACACTACAGTTTGACCGGGAATTAAGCTCAGGCTGAGCCCACACACACGCTGCACACTAAGCAGCCGCGCTGCATTTTGATTAGCACACACACACACACACACACACACACACACACACACACACACACACAGAGACACACACCTGGATATGCTAATGCAGTCTGCAGAGAGCCGTGGGGTAGGTTCTCTGGTGCTGGTGATTGGTTGCTATCTGTGCTGCCTGGAGCAGCGCGAGGCAGCCGGTCGCCCCGCCAGGCTCCGCCCGGAGACCCGCTCTGATAACGAGGCAGAATGTGAGCCGTCCGCGGCGCCCGCCTGGAGGAAGCGCCGCCTCGGGCCTCCTCTGAACTCAAGCTGCAGCCTAAATGAGTTTCTGTGGCTGGAAGCTCAGTAGAACTCAACACTGTTACACCGTGTCCACACACACACACACACACACACACTAGGGTTGTCACCGTACTAAAATGTTCAACTGGATACCGATACTCAGGAAAATATTCCATACCATTTTTGATACCACAAGGATAAAAACAAAGACCTCAAAATTTAACAGAAATATTTTTAACATGCAGAAACTAAGTCAAAATATTGATTTTTTTCACTAAAAATGAGAGAACTGTCCGCCATTTTTTTTTGCTCTGACCGCCGGGACCTTGAAAGTCACGTGACTTGGAACAAACCAATAGTAAAATATCCATGGAATAGCCACGGGTCATTAAATCCGTGTCAGTTTCACGGAAATTTGAGTGATTCCGTGGCTATTCCACGGATTTTGAGTTAAGCAAATCCGTGGCTATTTCACGGATTCCTGTGAGATCAGGTTCAGGTCTTTTTTGGTAATTCTGTGTCTTTTTTTTGTAATTTTGTGTATTTTCTTAGTAATTGTTTGTATTTTTTGGTCATTTTGTGTCTTTTTGGTGTCAATTTGTGTCTTTTTAAAATAATTTTGTGTCTTTTTTAAAATAATTTTGTGTATTTTTAAAAAAAATTGTGTCTTTTTTGGTAATTTTCTGTCTTTTTTAAAATAATTTTGGGTCCTTTTTGGTAATTTTGTGTCTTTTTTGGTCATTTTGTGTCTTTTTTGTGTCTTTTTTTTGGTCATTTTGTGTCTTTTTTGTGTCTTCTTTTGGTCATTTTGTGACTTTTTAAAAATAATTTTGTGTCTTTTTTGGTAATTTTGTGTCTTTTTAAAAATAATTTTGTGTCTTTTTAAAAATAATTTTGTCTATTTTTTTGGTCATTTTCTGTCTTTTTAAAATAATTTTCTGGGTATCGATCGATACTTCTGAAAAAGGGTATCGTATCCGGATACAACATTTTAGTATCGATACTTTTTTGAGTATCGATACTTTTGACAACCCTACTGCACACACACACACACACACACATTCACAAAACACAGCAGCGTGCTCAGCTCTCACCTGGTCAGCCACTTACGGAGGCAAATTATAAAGTGAGAGAAGGACGCTGTGTGTTAAAAGAGTAAACAGCCAGTTGTGTTTGAACGTGGGAGCCCAAATGCATTCATTATCCTGTTGCTTATGGAGGCATTGTGCTCTGCATGTCAACACTCTGCCTCCCCCGTACACTCATCATAATGCAAAGCCAATCACACACACACACACACACACACACACACACACACACTCATGCACTCACAGCTTCAATGACTCCAGAATGAGGAAATGACTTCCATTGGACTTTAAAATATTCTTATCCCTTTCTTTTGCCTCCCCTCACACCACCTCCCTCTCTCTCTCTCTATCCGTCTCCTTCGTTCCCGTCTAATTGGTGCAAATACACGCCGGCGGTGCCACAAACAGCACTAAATTAGTTTTCATCAAAACACAATTCCACCTGAATTCGACCTGCAAATGTGCTGAACACACAAAGATAAAGTGGGGAGGCTTTTAGAGGAGTCGGAGCCCAGAGAGAGAGAGAGATGATGGGGAGGAAGACACAGATTTGCTGAAGAGAGATTTTTCTTTTTCTTTTTTTTTTCTAGTGTTTGGTAGAGAAACAGGTTTCTATTAGGGCTGTGTGTGTTGCTGTTTCTGGGACTTCAAGAGAGGAAATAACACTTTTCAGTCACCAACATTTATGTAAACTTATTAACTCTTAATGCTTATGTATACTGACACTGTGTATACTGTGTGTCTTTTTTTGGTATTTTTGTCTTTTTTAAATACTTTTGTGCCTTTTTATTAATAATTGCGTGTCTTTTTTAAATAAATTTGTGTCTTTTTTAAAAATGTTTGTGTCTTTTTGTATTTTTTGTGTCTTTTTTGGTAATTTTGTGTTGTTTTTAAAATAATTTTGTGTTGTTTTTAAAATAATTTTGTGTCTTTTTTTTAAATAATTTTGTGTCTTTTTGGTGTCATTTTGTGTCTTTTTAAAATAATTATGTGTCTTTTTAAAAATAATTTTGTGTCTTTTTTGAAATAATTTTGTCTTTTTTTTGTAATTTTGTGTCTTTTTGGTGTCATTTTGTGTCTTTTTTAAATAATTGTGTGTCTTTTTTTAAATAATTTTGTGTCTTTTTTAAAATAATTTTGTGTCTTTTTTATTTTTTTGTGTCTTTTTTGGTAATTCTGTGTCTTTTTTGGTCATTTTGTGTCTTTTTGGTGTCATTTTGTGTCTTTTTTAAATAAATTTGTGTCTTTTTTATTTTTTTGTCTTTTTTGGTAATTCTGTGTATTTTTTTTGGTCATTTTGTGTCTTTTGGGGTCATTTTGTGTCTTTTTAAAATAATTTTGTGTCTTTTTAAAAATAATTTTGTGTCTTTTTTGGTCATTTTGTGTCTTTTTTAAAATAATTTTGTCTTCTTTAGTAATTTTGTGCCTTTTTGGTGTCATTTTGTGTCTTTTTTAAACCAAACAGCACTAAATTAGTTTTCATCAAAACACAATTCCACCTGAATTCGACCTGCAAATGTGCTGAACACACAAAGATAAAGTGGGGAGGCTTTTAGAGGAGTCGGAGCCCAGAGAGAGAGAGAGATGATGGGGAGGAAGACACAGATTTGCTGAAGAGAGATTTTTCTTCTTTTTTCCTCTAGTGTTTGGTAGAGAAACAGGTTTCTATTAGGGAAAGGTGGTGAGGAGAGGCAGCGTATCTGTCTGAGGAGAGCGAGAGGGTTTCTGGTGGAGAGACAGAGCGTGAAACAGTTTGCTAGCATGTCTAAAGATAGAGAGCAGAGCTGAGAGGGACGGGGGGAGAAGGTTGTCAGTGGGTGGTTAACCAGCCGATAACGCTGCATTATAAACAGGTAAAAAATGCGTCACGGAGCAGATCTTCGTCCAAGCCGATGATGACTTCTCATCATCAGCCGCTGATGGATTTATTATTCATTGTCAGGCTCCATGTCTCCCCTGATGACACTCATAATGACGGCTTAATACTGGCCTGGTTTTTTATTTGTGTCTGTCTGAAATTCTTTTTATTCTTGAATCACGCAGCATTGGCACTGATGGATTACTGAATACAGACTCAGGGGGGCAAAGTATCAGGGGGCAACAAGGCAACTGGAGAAACATGTAACTACCACAAGGACACGCAAAATAATACACAAAATAATACACAAAATGATCCACAAAATGACTACAGAGAGACTCAATTAATTCATAGAGATGCAAAAAAAAACAACAACAACACAGAGACAAGACACAAAATGATGGTAAAGAAGCCAAAAAAGACAGAGAATGTATCCCAAAGTCAAGGATCCTTCCTTGGTGGGATCCTTCCTTGGTTGGATACTTCCTAGGTGGGATCCTTCCTTGGTAGGATCCTTCCTTTGTGAGATCCTTCCTAGGTGGGATCCTTCGTTGGTGGGATCCTTCCTTGGTGGGATCCTTCTTTGGTGGGATCCTTCCTTGGTGGGATCTTTCCTTGGTGGGATCCTTCCTTGGTGGGATCCTTCCTTGGTGGGATCCTTCCTAGGTGGTATCCTTCCTTGGTAGGATCTTTCCTTGGTGGGATCCTTCCTAGGTGGGATCCTTCCTTGGTGGGATCCTTCCTAGGTGGGATCCTTCCTTGGTGGGATCCTTCCTTGGTAGGATCTTTCCTTGGTGGGATCCTTCCTTGGTGGGATCCTTCCTTGGTGGGATCCTTCCTTGGTGGGATCCTTTCTTGGTGGGATCTTTCCTTGGTAGGATCCCTTTCTTGGTGGGATCCTTCTTTGGTAGGAACCCTTCCTTGGTGGGATCCTTTCTTGGTGGGATCTTTCCTTGGTGGGATCCTTTCTTGGTGGGATCCTTCCTTGGTAGGAACCCTTCCTTGGTAGGATCCTTCCTTGGTGGGATCCTTCCTTGGTGGGATCCTTCCTTGGTGGGATCCTTCCTTGGTAGGATCCTTCCTTGGTGGGATCCTTCCTTGGTAGGATCCTTCCTTGGTGGGATCCTTTCTTGGTGGGATCCTTCCTTGGTGGGATCCTTCCTTGGTAGGACCCTTCTTTGGTAGGATCCTTCCTTGGTAGGAACCCTTCCTTGGTAGGATCCTTCCTTGGTAGGATCCTTCCTTGGTGGGATCCTTCCTTGGTGGATCCTTCCTTGGTAGGATCCTTCCTTGGTGGGATCCTTCCTTGGTGGGATCCTTTCTTGGTGGGATGCTTCCTTGGTTGGATCCTTCCTAGGTGGGATCCTTACTTGGTGGGATCCTTCCTTTGTAGGATCCTTCCTTGGTGGGATCCTTCCTTGGTGGGATCCTTCCTTGGTAGGAACCCTTTCTTGGTGGGATCCTTCCTTGGTGGGATCCTTCCTTGGTAGGATCCTTCTTTGATAGGAACCTTCTTTGGTAGGAACCTTCTTTGGTAGGAACCTTCCTTGGTGGGATCCTTTCTTGGTGGGATCCTTCCTTGGTGGGATCCTTTCTTGGTGGGATCCTTCCTTGGTGGGATCCTTCCTTGGTTGGATCCTTCCTAGGTGGGATCCTTCCTTGGTGGGATCCTTTCTAGGTGGGATCCTTCCTTGATGGGATCCTTCCTTGGTGGGATCCTTCCTTGGTGGGATCTTTCCTTGGTGGGATCCTTCCTTGGTAGGGACCCTTCCTTAGTGGGATCCTTTCTTGGTGGGATGTTTCCTTGGTAGGATCCCTTTCTTGGTGGGATCCTTCCTTGGTAGGAACCATTCCTTGGTGGGATCCTTTCTTGGTGGGATCCTTCCTTGGTGGGATCCTTCCTTGGTAGGATCCTTCCTTGGTGGGATCCTTTCTTGGTGGGATCTTTCCTTGGTAGGATCCCTTTCTTGGTGGGATCCTTCCTTGGTAGGAACCCTTCCTTGGTGGGATCCTTTCTTGGTGGGATCCTTCCTTGGTGGGATCCTTCTTCTGTGGGATCCTTCCTTGGTGGGATGCTTCCTTGGTGGAATCCTTCCTTGGTAGGATCCTTCCTTGAACCCCCCAGGGGAACTGAGTGTGACACTCGGCTATCTAAAATATACAAACAACATAAGTTGATAATATCACTTAAAAATTTGTTACAAAGACCTCGGGCTGTACGATATCTTCCTAAATAAGTAATGGTAACAGCAGAAGCCCCACACCGAGGTAAACACTCGTCTATACAAAATAAAATAGTGTTCTCAACCTCATGGCTACAAATGTTCCACATACAAAGAGACAAAAAAACAAACACAGAATAACTATGGAGGGACAAAAATGAGACAGAAAAACAACACAAGAAAGGCAGAAAATGACACAAATGACTGCAAAGGAAACAAAAAAGACACAACAGAGACAAAAAGGACCAACGAAGACACAAAATGATTACAAAGAGACCAAAAAGACAGAGAATGACTAGGGAGGGACAAAATAAAAAACATAAATAAATCAATAAAAATACACCAATGACAACAAATAGAAAAAAAGACATCAAATAGCTACAAAGAGACACAAAATGAACAAACATGACACATTTGGCTACAAAGAGGCCAGAAAAAAAGACACTAAATTACACAAGATTTGACAAAATCACAAAGAGACAAAAAAAAACACAAAATAACAAGGGAGGGACAAAAATGAGACAAAAAACAACACAAAAAAGGCAAAAGTGAATGCAAAGGGACCAAATAAGACACAACATGACAAAGAAGAGACAAATTGGACCAAAGAAGACACAAAATGATTACAAAGAGAAACAAAATGAACAAAAATGACACAGATGACTACAAAAAGACACAACATGACTATAAAGAAACAGAATAATTACAAAGAAACAAGAGGAAAAAAATGACACGAATGATTAAAAAGAGACCAAAAAGCCACAGAATAACTAGGGAGGGACAAAATAAAATAAATAAAAAATAAAAATACACAAATGACAACAAATGGACAAAAAAAGACCCCAAATAACTACAGAGACAAAAAAATAACAAACATGACACATTTGGCTACAAAGAGGCCACAGAAAAGGACCAAAGAAGACACAAGATGAACAAAAACAACAAAGATGACTACAAAGAGGCCACAAAAAGACACAAAATGACTATAAGGAAACAGAATAATTACAAAGAAACGGGAGAAAAAATGACACAAATGATTACAAAGAGACACAAAAACACAGAAAAACTGTGACTGCAAAGGGACAAAACATGCCCTGATTTACTGCTAAGTGACAACGTTTCCAAGCATCTGCTTCCACTGAATAAAGTAAGGGGTTAATTATCTCCATCTTCAGGTTCCTGTGGTGTCTTTGTTGTTTACAGCTGTTTGTTTGTTTACATTTACCGTCTCTCACATGAACACATCATGTCTAATTCTTGAGGTTTAACAGACACACTGAACATGTTTCCTGCTTTATAAAACACAAGCTGAACCTTTCTTTGATGTGCTGTATCATGCATTGTTTAGTGCAGTAGTTCTCAACCTTTTTGAGTCGCGACCACCAATTTAACAGGCATGTTGTCCGCGACCCCCGCTCACTAACAGAATCTCCACCCACAGTTCAGATCATACAAACTCAGTTGATACGACAAATTTTGGACAAATAATGAAGCAGACAACAACTAAAACATTTCTTTGTCTATGCATTTGTATATTTATTTTATATTTTATGACACACAATGATCAGAAAAAGACACAAAAAGACAAAAAATGACCACAAAAAGACACAAATTGACCAAAAAAGACACAACATGGCCCAAAAAAAGAAACAAAATGACCAAAATAAGACACAAAATGACTAAAAAAGGAAACAAAATGACCAAAAAAGACACAAAATGATCAAAAAAAGACACAAAATGACAAAAAAAGTCACAAAATGACAAAAAAGACACAAAATGACAAAAAAGACACAAAATGACCATAAAAGGAAACAAAATGACCAAAAAAAAGACACAAAATAACACAAAAAAGACACAAAATCACCAAAAAAGACACAGAATTACCAAAAAAGACACAAAATTACTAAAAACGATACAAAATTATGTTAAAAAAGACACAAACTTACCAAAAAAGACAAAATTATTTAAAAAAGACACAAAATTATTTAAGAAAGACACACAATTATTAAAATAGAAAGAAAATGACAGAAAACCGTCTAAACGAAAGGTACTTCACATAAAATACTTTGTCGTTTTTACCTTCAACTGTCCTCATGTAAACGAGGCCTGATTCTTGAGCTTTAACAGACACACTGAACATGTTTCCTGCTTTATAAAACACAAGCTGAATCTTTCTTTAATGCGCTGTATCGTACATTGTTTAGATCATCTTGTGTTCCTCTTCTTCACCTCCATTACTGACACATTACTCTCCTTTATGGCACCACCATCAGTGTGTTTCATGTTTGTGCGTCCTGAGGCAGAACACCATGGGAACATGTTCATTATGTCCCAGAGGAGCTCTAAACATTAAGTTATTATATCGACGTGACATGTTAGACAAGATTTTTATATCTGCTTCAATTAGGACTGAAATATCTGGCGATTAAATAAATATACACCATTACCAGAAAATTGACTGTCAGCAATTCATCATTTCTTTAATTAATCCCGAACAAAAAACAACAACAAGCCTCTGAAGAAGGAATCATCCAGACAGATTTGTTCTTAAGTGGCTCCACTGAGTGATTAAAGAGACTCTCTCTTTGTTTAAAGGGGAAAAACATCTTTCTTCATTTAAAAATGATGATGGCTTCATCTGAATAAATGACTGCATCAAGTATATAACTGCTCCATACAGTTATATACTTAGATATAGTGTTTTTGATGCCAGTCTGTCCACTATAATAATAATGAAACATGACAAATCATCTAATGATGAAGACCATGAGATGTGGCTGAGAGCTTAAACATGTCTGTATGTCTTATTATGTTGAATGATTAAGTTTCTTTTTATTAAAATAACTTATATCTTCAATGTACATCTTTTTTTCGTGATTTTATATCTTTTTGTTTCGTTTTTGTGTCTATTTTAGGTCTTTTCTGTCTTTTTTTGGTCATTTTTACCTCTTTTTTGTCTCTTTTTTGTGTATTTTTTTGTCTTTTTATGTCTTTTTGTGATATTGCGTTTTTTTTTGGTTTCTTTTTGTGATTTTACGTCTTTTGTTTCTTTTTTGGGGGGAAATTTTTGTGTCTATTTTGTGTCTTTTTCTGTCTTTTTTTGGGTCATTTTTAACTCTTTTTTGTCTCTTTTTTGTGTATTTTTTTGTCTTTTTATGTCTTTTTTGTGTTATTATGTCTTTTGTTTCCTTTCTTTTGGTAATTTTTGTGTCTTTTTTGTATCTTTTTTGTGTCAGAAAATGACAAAAAAAGACAAAAAATGTACAAAAGAGACACAAAATGAAAAAAAAATCAAAAACTTTTAAATCTTAAGTTTTTTTTTAAATCTTGGTAAGAACCAAATAATCATCAGGTCACTCTGCTCGGGCCAGTTCATCACTGCTGGCAGCTTTAATTTATCTGGTTTTAAGAGTTAATTTCTTATTTTAAGTGTTCAACATGTCAAATTCAAAATTATGAGATAAAAAAAGTAAAAATTATGAGATAAAAAGTGATAATTATGAGATAAAAAGTGATAATTATGAGATAGAATGTAAAATGGAATGGTAAATGGACCTGCACTTATATATATTAATTACAATTGTGAGATAAAAAGTCAAAATTATGAGACAAAAAGTAAAAGTTATGAGAAAAAAGTCATAATGAGATAAAAAAAAATTAAAATTGTGAGATAAAAAGTAAAAATTGAGATTAAAAAGTCAAAATTAAGAGTTAGTTTCTTATATTAAGTGTTCAACATGCTTATTTCTAGATTTAATAATCTGAATTTAATAAATCTTGTCAAGGTAAATTATCTGTCCATGCAGCAAGATCATTTCCCTCAGATTTACTGTTTGATCTGGTTTTTGTGTGTGTCTAATCATGTTGAATTATTAAGTTTCTTTTTCTTAAAATAACTATTTCTGTGTCTCTTTATGTCTCAATGTGCATCTTTTTTTGGTGATTTTACATCTTTTTGTTTCATTTTTGAGTATATTTTAGGTCCTTTGTGTCTTTTTTTGGTAATATTTACCTCTTTTTTGTGTTTTTTTTGGTAATTTTTTGTCTTTTTATGTCTTTTTTTGTGATATTACATCTTTTGTTTCTTTTTGTGATTTTACGTCTTTTTTTGTGGTAATTTTTGTGTCTTTTTGTGTTTTTTTGGTGTCAAATTTACTAGATAAAAGTGGCAAATCTGTGCCGAGGCTCCAGGTGTGTTTACATCACAGCAGCGATACTTTGGGACTTATTAGGAGAATTTGACTCCAATCTGAGCCGACTCCCCCTTTACTCTGCTGCCTCCATCTGCACACAGAGAGAAGAGAGGAAGAGAGAAGAGAGGGAGCTAATGCTGCTAGCTAATGCTGCTAACTGCCATCACACAATATTAATGACGCGTGTGTGTGTGTGTGTGTGTGTTTATGTGTGTGTGGCAGTCTCATTAAAGAAGGTCTAGGCGCACTTAGTGTTTACAGACGATTATACTCAGACATCAACACTGATTGGAATAGAGAGATAATTGCTCCAAACAAGATGGAGGGAACTCTCTTTCTCCCTCACACATTCACACAGTTTTGTCGTCATATGATATTCTTGAGACTCGGTCATGTTCATTCCCGTCTCTCAAACACCTCCTTGCTCCTCCTCCTCCTCCTCCTCCTCCTCCTCCTCCCCCCCTCTTCCTGTCTTCCTCCCACCCTCCTAATCCAGGGAAATGACTAACACCTGTCACAATCTATCCAAGCTGTATAAGATAATTAATCACACGTTGCAGCAAATGTCACTACATCTTCATGTACGGGCGCACACACACACACACACACACACACACATTCTTGTACTTCTATCTTTGTGAGGACCCTCATTGGAACAGTGAATTCCCTAGGTTGTAATAGTTTGGGATTTTTCATTAGTTTTAGTTTTACGAATATGATACGATACGAAAACTTTATTATCCACTGAGTGAAAATTTTTCTTTGGTTTCACCATATACGTGTCTCAAAACAAACAGAATAAATAGTAAAACAATAAAGAAAAAACATTTCAAGGATAGAAAAATATAAAATAGCCTACAGCAATAACTGTACTTCACACATCACTCATTCAAGAACATCATTTTTAGTTTTAATTTCGTTGTGTTTTTTTTGTTTTCAAATTCAGTTAGTTTTAATGAGTTTTTAGAGTGAGTTTGCTAGTTTTAGTTTAGTATTTTTTTTCTTTAAATGCTTTAGTTTTAGTGTTAGTTGTAGTTTTTTGTAATGGGGTATTTGTTGGGTGGGAGATTAAAAGAGGTCACAGTAAATTTTGCCCTTATTTCCTTTGTCTTATCCATCTTCATTATGTATGAAAAAAGTTGACAAAGACGAAAACGAAGGACATTTTCACTATAATTTTAGTTAGTTTTGTAACCACAAAATGCAGTTTCAGTTAATTATCATTATCATGTAACCTTTAACCCTTAAAACAAAGTCTGAAATCTAAAAAAAAAGCCTTTAAAGAAGTGGGGACAAAAGACATTTTGTGTCTTGTTGTGTCTTTTTTAAGTAATTTTGTTTCTTTTTGTTTCTATTTTAGTCATTTTGTGTTTTTTTTTTAGTCATTTTGTGTCTTTTTGAAGTCATTTTGTGTCTTTTTTTTGGTCATTTTGTGTCTTTTTTAAGTAATTTTGTTTCTTTTTGTTTCTATTTTAGTCATTTTGTGTCTTTTTTTAGTCATTTTGTGTCTTTTTGTGTCTTTTTTGTGTCATTTTGTGTCTTTTTTTAGTCATTTTGTGTCTTTTTCTGGTCATTTAGTTTCTAAATATTGCCTTTATTTCCTTTTGACTTATCCATCTTCATTCATGTAACCTTAAACCCTTTAAACAAAGTCTAAAATCTCAAAAAAGCTTCCAAAGAAGTGAGGACCGGCCGAAATGTCCTCACTTTGTAAAAAATTTCCTCACTCTGTTGGGTTAAAAATGTGTTGTGGTCCTCACTATGTAGGAAGTACACACACACACACACACACACACACACACACAGAGCAGGTGTTCCTGTGCTTGGTGAAATAACTCAGTAGCTGTGATGTAAAACCATCCTTTAAATATAACTGAGTCATTCTCAGCCTGCAGACCACACTCACTGTGTAAATGCACTCTATTGTAAACTCGTGAATTACTTTCCCATAATGCACTCTGTCAGCCTGACCTTGGCGGAGAGGCTCTGTCCGCCGCCCTATAAAGCAGCCTGTAATGTTGGCCCTGTCACAAATGCAACACAACACACACAAACACACACACACACTCACACACAAACAAGTGTGCAGATTATATAGGAGCAGAAAGAGGTAGGAAGGGAGGAGGGACTAAAGGCTAACACACCAAAAAACTTTCTGCACGTCTTTGCAGGATCTGTGTCTCTAGAAGTGATGAAGAGCTTATTAGGACTTGTTGTTAAACTATTGTAGCTGCTAAAGTCACTGCTACCATTAAGTCCAGTGGTGGAAAAAGGATCCAGATCCTTTACTAAAGTAGAAGTATTAATACTACACTGTGAAATTACTTTGCTATGTTATTAATATTATTACTATTATTATTATTATATATACTGTTGCTGCCATTACTATTATTACTATATACTGTAATATGATACTATAATACTATTATTATTATACCGGCCTTACCGGCCTTATTTATTATTATTATTATTATTATTACTATTATTTTTATATATTATATATCATATTATTTTACTTATAATTACTATTATTTTTATATATTATATATCATATTATTTTACTTATAATTACTTAATTTATATTTTTCATTTTCATTTTATTTTTATATTGTTTATTATCTATTATTACATATTATATTATATATATTATATACTGCACTATTATTATTATTGTTATTATTATATACCGTCTAGTCACTATAGCATTGTTGCCATCATATCACCAGTTTAATTATTACCATCATCTTGTCAACCTACCAACTGATCTTCTTTTTTTAACTTCTTAAGTGTCCTTGTTCTATTCTGTGTTTTTTTCTATTGTTGTTTTTATTTATGCTACCTCAGTATTTTATTCTATTGTATTTTATTGTACTTGAATACCGGACTGCTGTGACAACCGAATTTCCCTTCGGGGATGAATAAAGTTATCTATCTATCTATCTATCTGTCTATCTACCTATCTACCTATCTACCTATCTATCTATCTATCTATCTATCTATCTATCTATCTATCTATCTATCTATCTATCTATCTATCTACCTATCTATCTACCTATCCATCTATCTATCTATCTATCTATCTATCTATCTATCTATCTATCTATCTATCTATCTATCTATCTATCTATCTTACTCCACTACAGTAAAAGACCTGCATGCAAAACTTACTGAAGTAAAAGTACAAAAGTATCAGCATCAAAATGTACTTAAAATATAAAAAGTATTTGTTATGAAGAATGGCTCCACTCAGATATGTTCTAAATATATTATTAGATTATTTGTATTGATGCATTCATGAAAGCAGCATTTTAATTATGTAAATTTAAGGCTCATTTTAGCTTTCTATTCTAACTTTGGACTATTTCAACCATATTTCACCCCCTTATTTTAAGCTTTTAACACTCTCATGTGGTGTTCAGAAAGGTTATTATAGTTAACAAAAACTAACGTAAACTAGATTGAAAAAACATTTTCGTTAACTGAAATACAAATAAAAACAAGAGGTTTTAAAAAAAAACGATAACTAACTGAAAATGTATTTTGTGGTTACAAAACTAACTAAAATTATAATGAAAATGTTCTTCGTTTTCATCTATTTGATCTATCTGGTTTTATGACTTAATAAACTTATTGGGGTTGAGATGGATCAGACAAAGGAAATAAAGGAAACATTTATTGTGACTTTTTTTTAAATCTCACAACCAACAAATACCCCATTACAAAAAAAACTAAAACTAATAAGAACTAAACTAAAACTAAACATTCTCCAAAAAATAACTCATTAAAATCTTTAAGATCTTTATGATAGTTTTGTGGAATTTCTGTGCATTTATAGACAAACAACCATTCAAACTCACACTCAAACTGCTGGCAATTTTGAGTCAATTTACTGAACCTGCATGTCTTTGAACTGTGGTAGGAAGCTAGAAAACCTGGAGAAAACCCACAATAACACAAGGAAAACATGAAAACTGCACACAGAAGAGGCCCAGCCTGGTTTGAACCTTCTGGCTGTGAGGTGGCAGACTAACCACCATGCTGCCCCTTGAATATGATTTATTGATTGTTTTAATTAGTTGGGCTCCTCCATGATCTGTTCACAGATCCCCAAGGAGCTGCAGGAGTATCCTCCAGGGTAGAATTAGCTCCTCAGGGAGTCACTGGGTTAAAGCCCTCTCTGCACAGCATCTCACACCTGCTGAATAAAAGTTACTCAATAAAAGCTGCAAGCCGACAAGCTTGGAAACAATAAGTGCACTCAGCTTCTTTTTCAGAAGGCACATTTGTCTCCAAGCCTGTAAAGCATTCCTCTTTTGTGGAGCAGCACAAAACTGGAAGGTGTAGCATCGTTTATTAGCTACGATAGCATCCTTCATTTAGGACTCTCCAGCCATTCATAGTTAACCCTGCTGAAGCACCTTGCTGTGGGTCAGAGGCACAAGTTTTTTGTGTCAAAGTTCCCAAAAGTTGAAAATGATTCTGCTGCAAAAATGTCACTTTTTATCTCAGTATTTTGACTTTTATCTCCTAATTTTGAGTTTTTATCTCATTGTTTTGACTTTTTATCTCCTAATTTTGACTTTTTATCTCAAAATTTGACTTTTTATCTCCTAAATTTGACTTTTTATCTCATTAATTTTGATGTTTTATCTCATAATTTTGGCTTTTTATCTCCTAATTTTGACTTTTCATCTCATAATTTTGACTTTTCATCTCATCATTTTGATTTTTTTTCTAATAATTTTGACTTTTTATCTCCTAATTTTGACTTTTTTTCTAATAGTTTTGACTTTTTATCTCCTAATTTTGACTTTTTATCTCATAATTTCGAATTTTTATCTAATACATGAATACACACATGTGGTAGAGCATTGTTGTACCTTTAAAAAAAAGACACAAAATTACCAAAAAAGACACAAAATTACCAAAACAAAGACACAAAATTATTTAAAAAAGACACAGAATTACCGAAAAAAAACAAAATTACAAAAAAAAGACATAAAATTACAAAAAAAGGAGACAGAATTACCAAAAAAATACATACAATTACTAAAAAAAACCCTTCAGGTTTTAGGGGGTTATTTTTAAAATCGGCCACAGGTGTTTTAGGCCTAAATGGGTTAAAACAGGGCTGTTAGACAAAAGGAAAATAAGACCTGATAAATGTTGCTAGTACACTGAAACATATTATATATATTATGTGGTTTAACCTCCTGTTATGGTCGTTTTTAAGAAATATAAAAAATGTGCATGGGTCAATTTGAAGTTTCGGCTCTTCTTAGTGAGCTGAGACAAATGATCCAGATCACTAAAAAGAGCCCATATTCCCATCACTAGTGCAAGTTTTTTGGGTCAAAGTTCCCAAAAGCTGAAAATTGATTTTGCTGCAAAATTCCACTGTGTTGCTGTTGTGACCAGACTTTACTAAAATCCAATCAGATCATATCTGCAGCAGAAGACACAACGGACCTTTAGAAGCACTCAGCAGCAGCTTTTACTTTCTTTTCTCTCTTCATCATTTTATAATGCTGTGTTCTCCTTTTCTGTCATCTTTTTCTCTTTCTGTCTCCCATCTCTCCTTTCCTTCTCTGCATCTTTCTCCCCAACTTACTTTCTTTCTTTCTTTTCTTTTTCTGTCTCTCTGTTTCCTTGCATTTTTTATGTGTTGCTCCTTCAGTTGTGTTTTTGATTAATATTGATTTAGCTGTAATAGTTGGGCTACAGGGACCCCACATTTCAATAACTTCTAATTACACGCACACACTCACACAGACACACAAGCTTCGATAAATCTAATTGCAAGTTCCAGTCATAACGCCCCTGAGTCCCGGCCCACAAATTACAACAGCAATCTGACATTGTCAATAAATATGGCTGCCATTCTGCCCGGCTGAGTTCTTGAGAAATGAAAGATGCAAATAAATATTGTGAGACGTTTTCTTTGATGCCCTTTTTCCCCTGTTTGATTTCTCTTTTCTCTAATAGCTAAGGAAGGATCTCACCAAGGAAGGATCCTACCAAGGAAGGATCCTACCAAGGAAGGATCCCAGCAAGGAAGGATCCCAGCAAGGAAGGATCCCAGCAAGGAAGAATCCCACCAAGGAAGGATCCCACCAAAGAAGGAAGGATCCCACCAAAGAAGGAAGGATCCCACCAAGGAAGGATCCCAACAAGGAAGTATCCTACCAAGGAAGGATCCCACAAAGCAGAGCAATCAACAGAATTAACTGCCACCAACTGCCAATGTACTGGAACAGTGACAGCAGTCAGAGGTGGACAGACTGGAATTTCTGGCCTCGAACAGAAAGCATTTTTGGCAAAACCATAATACCTATCATTGATCGGACTTCACTTTGAGCGTCCTGAGTTCTTCCTGAACGTCTACATATGTTTGTTTTTTAAGAAAAATTAAAAAATAGCTTTGTTAGAGCGATCTAAAAAAACTGTTAAATCTCCCTTTTTCAGAAATCTCTTTAATGCATTTTTAATATGGGAGCCAATGAGGCTGTTGGTGCATGTTGGTGGCGCATCTGTGCGTCCTACGCCCAAACTATAACTCTGACAGCTTTACCAGAGGATTGTGAGGGAGAAGACACATTTTCCTACGTTTCTATGTATAAATTATTTCTGTAGAGTGGAATTTGCGGCCTGGAGCGCAGTTTTCAAATTTATTTTTTGACAGTTTTTTCTCTCCCTCTACACTCTGGCGATGATGTCACACACTGTGACACGAACATTCCGTGCAATACACACCCATTATAATCTCAGAATTTCTCCAAAAATGATCATGGTCATTGAACAGGGATTGATAAAAAACGATATGACCTATCGAAACGTGGATTAATACACTGATACACAAGACTTGTGTCTACTGTTTAAAGTTTAAATGGAGTCTCTAGGTTAAATTATGCCGGAGAAGTAGACGTTTAAAAATCTCCAATTATTGTTCATTTTCGCTAATTTTTTGTCGGTCGTCCCATTCACTTCATTGCAAAACTTTGGGCAGTTTTTCGCGACTTATGTCACGAAAAATTCATATTCCGTAGAGAAAAGTAATAGCACATCGATCCCGATCAAACTGCACGTTTTGATATATAATTTCTCCTGCAACTCTTCAAGTTGTAGGACTAGTACGAAATTTCATCCGGAAGAGGAAGAAGAAGAAATCCACAGTACAACAGTAGTGCTTTGCCCCGTGGCCCTAATAAATATTGTGAGACGTTTTCTTTGATGCCCTTTTTTTTCCTGTTTGATTTCTCTTAGCTCTGTCCATCTTTCTTTCCATCCTTCCTTCTTTCCTTCCTCTTCCCATCCTCCCATCCTCCTCTCTCCTCCCGGCCCACCCTTCTGTCTCCACTTTGTTTCAGCTGTTGATTCAGCATCAATCACTGCAAAATCTAATTTGTCAAACCTCCATCTAGCAGGGCCCTCAACCCCTGCGCGGCTGTCTGTTTGTCTGGAGCCCCACAAATGAGATGTGTGATAAGGCAACAGGGGGAGTTCTGCCGGGAATAAAAACAGACTTTTGCACTTTGAAGTCAGAGCAGATCAAAAACAACAGAGGGCTCTTTGTGGTACAAAGGGAGCCGTTCTCCCCTTCATCCATCTTCCCTCGTTCCTGCACCTTTTCTTTGCAACCAGTCTGTCACTCTGTGAACTGTCACACACAGGCCTCCAACCTGTCTCACCCCCCTGCACTATTTACCATCTACCGACCTACCACAGGGAGGAAATCTGACTCTGTTCACTGAAATAAAGGTGTGTCTAAAAACAAGATAGAAACGCTAAATCCGAGGGATTTCTTTTTGATTGATTGAGAATTTTATTTCGAACATGCAAAAGTCAACAAAAACACTAAAAATACGGTAAAATAAAAGTGAAATGAAAAGAAATATACAATGAGAGAAAAAAAGAGAAGAAAGAAAACAAATGGAAAACAAGGGTGATTCTGGATTATTAGGGCCTCGGGGCAATCGCACCGAGCACTGGTCCCATACAGCAATATCTGTAGGGACCAGTGCTGCACCATTGTTATACTGTGGATTTTTTCTTCTTCCTCTTCGGTGTGCTATCACTTTTCTCTACGGAATATGAATTTTTTCGCGCATAAAATCGCAAAAAACTGCCCAAAATTTTGCATCGAAATGAATGGGACGGCCGAAAAAAAATGAGCTAAAAAGAACAATAATTGGAGATTTTTAAACGTCTACTTCTCCGGCATAATTTCACCTAGAGACTCCATTTAAACTTTAAACAGTAGACACAAGTCTTGTGTATCGGTGTATTAGTCCACGTTTCGATAGGTCATATAGTTTTTTATCAATCCCTGTTCAATGACCATGATCTTTTTTGGAGAAATTCTGAGATTATAATGGGTGTGTATTGCACGGAATGTTCGTGTCACAGTGTGTGACATCATCGCCAGAGTGTAGAGGGAGAGAAAAAACTGTCAAAAAATAAATTTGAAAACTGCGCTCCAGGCCTCAAATTACACTCTACAGAAATAATTTATACATCGAAACGTAGGAAAATTAGTCTTCTCCCTCACAATCCTCTGGTGAAGCTGTCAGAGTTATAGTTTGGGCGTAGGACGCACAGATGATCCACCAACACGCACCAACAGCCTCATTGGCTCCCATATTAAAAACGCAGGAAGATTTCTGTAGAAAAGCATATTTAACAGTTTTTCAGATCGCTCTTACAAAGATATTTCCTAATTTTTCTTCACAAAAAAACATATGTAGACGTTCAGGAAGAACTCAGGACGCTCAAAGTGAAGTCGGATCAATGATAGGTATTATGGTTTTGCCAGAAATGCTTTTTGTTTGAAGCCAGAAATTCCAGTCTGTCCACCTGGCTGCTGTCACTGTTCTGAAGAATCTCATCATAGTGTACACACACCAGCAGTAGCTGAAAGGATCCTTGACTTTGTGATACAGCCTGTGTGTGCATGGTTATATCCTTGTCCCCTTGAGGGTTTTGTGGTAATTTGCAGAGCTTCTCCGTTGCTACCCAGCTGATAAAGACATGTAGTATCGTCTGCTTGTCTATTTGTCTTCTCATTTCTGGGTCGTACACTTTTAGCTGCGTCTCCCAGGTAATCTTCTCCTCCCTCCATTATTTCAGCACACCCAGGCTTTTTCCTGTCACTTTGATTTTTCGCTGACACTCGCGCCACCGAGTCTGGAAAGACGTCGTCACTGTCAGAGCTGATGTTAGCGACGTACAGTACATTTTGTGTATCTTTTAGTCCTTTTGTGTCTTTTTTTTCATTTTGTGTCTTTTTGTGTCTTTTTATAGTAATTTAGTGTCTTTTTTTAGTCATTTTGTTTCTTTTTGTGTCTTTTTTTTGTCATTTTGTGTCTTTTTTTAGTTATTTTGTGTCTTTTTTTGTAATTTTGTGTCCTTTTTTAGTCATTTTGTTTCTTTTTTTGTCATTTTGTGTCTTTTTTTGGTCATTTTGTGTCTTTTTTAGTCCTTTAGTCAGAGCTGATGTTAGCGGCGTACAGTACATCTTGTGTATTTTTTAGTCCTTTAGTGTCTTTTTTTAGTCATTTTGTGTCTTTTTTTGGTGATTTTGTGTCTTTTTTTAGTCATTTTGTGTTTTTTTTAGTCATTTTGTTTCTTTTTGTGTCTTTTTTTGGTCATTTTGTTTCTTTTTGTGTCTTTTTTTGGTCATTTTGTTTCTTTTTGTCTTTTTATAGTCATTTTGTGTCTTTTTTTTTGTTATTTTGTGTCTTTTCTGTCATTTTGTCTCTTTTTTTAGTCATTTTGTTTCTTTTTGTGTCTTTTTTTAGCCATTTTGTGTCTTTTTTTGGTCATTTTGTGTCTTTTTTTGGTCATTTTGTGTCTTTTGTAGTCCTTTAGTCCAATATAAAATGTGATTCTGAATCTTTTTTTACTTTCTAAACACTATCATGCTCAATAATCTGCAGAGCTTCTGATAAAGACATGTAGTATCGCCTGCTTGTCTATTTGTCTTCTCATTTCTGGGTCGTACACTTTTAGCTGCGTCTCCCAGGTAATCTTCTCCTCCCTCCATTATTTCAGCACACCCAGGCTTTTTCCTGTCACTTTGATTTTTCGCTGACACTCGCGCCACCGAGTCTGGAAAGACGTCGTCACTGTCAGAGCTGATGTTAGCGGCGTACAGTACATCTTGTGTCCCATCAGCCCACAGCTCCCCTCCATCACCCCCTCCCCTCCTCTACAGAGTCCCATGTTCCCGACATGGGAGTCATTTGTCTTGTGTGTGTCCGCTGCGATGATGTGGGATAACGTCGGGGGCCAGTGGAGCAGACAGGGGAGTATTGGAATATCGATCCTGCTCCGCTCTCCCTGTCCTCCTGCAGGAGTTTTTTTCCTGCCTGTGTGATAAAGTGACTGGTGCTGATGGGGTTTGGCTCCATACATTGTTTCTTATACCTTTTTTGTGCACATTTATGTGTGTGTGTGTGTGCGCGCATGCGTGTGTGTGTGTGTGTGTGCGTGTTTTCTTGTGCTTCCTACATTGTGAGGACCGGAACACATTTTTAACCAACAGAGTGAGGACATTTCGGCCGGTCCTCACTTCTTTAAAGGCTTTTTTGAGAATTCTGACTTTGTTTTAGTGTTAAAAACAAAGAAGTACAAGGATGTGTGTGTGTGTGTGTCTGTGTGTGTGTGTGTGTGTGTGTTTTCTTGTGCTTCCTACATAGTGAGGACCGGAACACGTTTTTTAACCAACAGAGTTAGGACATTTTTTGCAAAGTGAGGACATTTCGGCTGGTCCTCACTTCTTTAAAGGCTTTTTTTAGATTTCAGACTTTGTTTTAATGGATAAAGGTTACAATTAGGTTGATGTTTAAAAAATGTTAATTAACTGAAACTGTATTGTGTGGTTACAAAACGAACTAAAACGAACTGAAATTATAGTGAAAATGTCCTTCATTTTCGTCTTTCTTCATACATAATGAAGATGGATAAGACAAAGGAAATAAAGGCAAAATTTACTGTGACCTCTTTTAATCTCCCACCAAACAAATACCCCATTACAAGAAACTAATAAAAACTAAACTAAAACAAAAGCATTTCAAAAAAATAAATACTAAACTAACACTAGCAAACACACTCTAAAAACCTAATTAAAACAAACTGAATTTGAAAACAAAAATTCACAACTTAATTAAAACTAAAACTAATGAAAAATCCTAAGCTATTATAACCTTGCAAGGGAATTCACTGTTCCAATGAGGGTCCTCACAAAGATGGAGGTACAAGAATGTGTGTGCGTGTGTGTGTGTGAGAGAGAGAGCAATTTATTTGTGGCAGGAGGTTGTTTGTGGCTGAATGGGAGTGTTCATGTTCCAGTTAACTCTGCTCGCTCACCATTATATCCAGTTAATTCCCTGCAGTGTCTGTTTACACTGTACACACTAATGACTGTTCAAGTCAGGCTGACGCATCTTACAGTAGAAAATCTGCTGATAATACAGTCGTAGTTAGAGTCTCTCCCAGAGATAACGCAGACGCAGAAGTAAACAAGCTCACCAAATGGAGTAAATGCAGCTGAGAGGGCGATTCTGGGTTATTACAACTCTTATATCTATCGTTAACCCTCTGGAGTCCGTCTATTTCGCATGTTTTATTTACAGTAATAACTTTAATTATATGAGAAAGCCAGTTAAAAGTGCAATCATAGGGGCTTTCACACAGTGTGACATTTATTTAATGTTTCTAGACCATTTTCAAAATTAGAATTTTCCTTTTTACACTTAATTACTATTTTTTAATTGACATGCAAAAAGAATGTTTTATAGTTTTATTATTTGTTATTTTTTATGCTGTTTTTGTGTTCCTAAATAATAAAACAAATTGGTACATTTCCATAGAAACCTGTGTCTTTTGTTTGTATTTTGGGTTCCTGGCAGCTTTATACTAAACTAATACTTAATTAAAGAAAGAAGAAGAAAAATCTGTGTGTGTGTGTGTGTGTGTGTGTGTGTGTGTGTGTGAGTGTGTGTGTGTCTAGGGCATATCTCTATTCATTTTTCTAAATATCATTATTTACGTAGGACGTGTTGCGGCATTGCACTGTTTCCGATCGGACGACTTTTAGGGGAGCTCTGCCCCCTTTTGAAAAAAAGACACAAAAGGACCAAAAAAAGACACAAAAGGACCAAAAAAAGATACAAAATGACAAAAAAATTACCAAAAAAAGACACAAAATGACCATAAAAAGATACCAAAGGACCAAAAACACACACAAAATGACCCAAAAAATATACAAAAAGACCCAAAAATTACACAAAATTACCAAAAAAAAAGACACAAAAGGACCAAAGAAAGACACTAAATAACAAAACTAACAAACAAAAGACTACCAAAAGACACAAAATGACAAAAAAAACAGACAAAATGACAAAAAAAAGACACAAAGTTACTCAAAAAAGACACAAAATGATCCAAAAAAAGAAACAAAATGACCAAAAAAAGACACAAATTGACCATAAAAAGATACAAAATGACCAAAAAAAAAGACACAAAAGGACCAAAAAAAGACACAAAAGGACCAAAAAAAGATACAAAATGACAAAAAAACTACCAAAAAAAGACACAAAATGACCATAAAAAGATACCAAAGGACCAAAAACACACACAAAATGACCCAAAAAATATACAAAAAGACCCAAAAATGACACAAAATTACCAAAAAAAAGACACAAAAGGACCAAAGAAAGACACTAAATAACAAAACTAACAAACAAAAGACTACCAAAAGACACAAAATGACAAAAAACACACAAAATGACTAAAAAAAGACACAAAGTTACTCAAAAAAGACACAAAATGATCCAAAAAAAGAAACAAAATGACCAAAAAAAGACACAAATTGACCATAAAAAGATACAAAATGACAAAAAAAAGACACAAAATGTCTTCTGCATGTAAACTTATTCCCTCCTATATCTGTGTCTGTATATATGTCTAACCATGTTGAATGATTAAGTTTCTTTTTCTTAAAATAATTATTTCTGTGTCTCTTTATATCTCAATGTACATCCATATATTACCCAATATACTTTGTATATAAACACTATGTGTATAGAGTATTAGGCCTCATTGTACGTCCCACTTTAACACACAACCTCATTTGGCCAGAACTGAAAAATCTACTTAATCTCCCACTATATGAATACATACTTCCTACGGGCACTGCACTAGTCATTTTTAAACAAGACTCAATTTTTTTTTTTACCATTAATAAGAAAACAAATCAATTATCAAGTGAATTACTGAGATCTGGGAAGAAAACACCACACACAAAGAAAGGAAGACAAGTGGTCAAACAATCCTGTTTGGAGTGCAGCCTCAGAATAAAGTGGTTTACAGTGAAGTGGTCTGATCTGGATAAATGGTTATCTTGTTTACAGATGATGTCTCCCAGACATCAGCAATGTCTCATGATTATGATGTCATTATCACTGAAAAGGCAAAGAAAAGGAAAATAACCTGTAATAAACCCATTTTCTTTTCCATTTTTCCATGAATACATAAACAGAAGTGGATGCTTTACTTGAGAAACAATTTATCGACAGTGGAAATAAGATGTTTTTTTTAAGTTTGTCACATAAAACATGGACAAACAGACTGAGAGATAGCTATCAGCAGCATAAATACTCGGAAAAATTAGATCCACACATGAGCTTCATCCTTTTTCTGTATCTGCTGCGTCCCGTTCTTTACCGTGTAAGTGCAATAATATTATAGTGTAATATATTTCTATTCACTTTTATCTAATAACTACCTCTATACATGCTACCACTCCTCCTCATTCGCCTCCTTTACATAATATATATTCAATATTTTTTGCCATTCAATTATTGATCCTTGTTGTGATATTTTATACCTTTTATACCTCTATACCTTATTGTTCTTAAGTGTTTGTGTGTTGTTGTTCCTAATTTGTTTTATGCACTATGGGACTTGCACTCTAATTTTGTTGCGCTATGTAAAATGACAATAAAGGCTATTCTATTCTATTCTATTTTATTTGATCAGCGCTTATTATTCCATAATCACGGGCGAGTAAAGGGCCTACTCCACCTTCTAGCAAGTTTTGTTTTAGGCAAAGAAAGGCAGTTTCATTCAGTTTAGACTACAAAACTTCTTCTCTAAAGGCATTGTCGTGGCAATTTTAACAACTGCACTAAGTTAATGGGTGAGCTGGCCAAACACAAAGCACTCAATACTCTGTTCAGCAAGTTTTATTAGCACATTCGTGTTCCATACACCGCACAATTCCGAATGGCTATTTTACAGTACAACAAAGCCCCGTACACCGCTCGGCTTATGACTGTTGCAGTTTTCCAACATTGATTCTTCAGCAAGTCTCAATGTGGTCCTATCCTACTGCCCTATGCATCACATCAGGACAGAGCCCACTGGTCTACATGTTCCCCTCTCTCATGGTGTTATCAGAGTTAAGTTCACAGAGTGAGTTCCCACAATGCCTTGCGTCTTGAATATCAAGTAGGTCGCCGCCTACTTCATGTCCCACCATGCAGGAAACACCAAATTTCCTTCACAGCATGTTTCCACTGAGTACTTTCTGAGTACTTTTTGGAAATTTTTGGAGTGTTTTGGCGGTCTCTTTCCGTCCTTACAAAATAAGAGCGTCCGTTATCAAAACAGGCTTTTGCATAGAACTGTAAATATATTTTATTTTGCCCATGTATTCATGTCTTTATACTTATATATACTTTATACTCTTTCATACTTGAGTATGTATAAAAACATCTTGATTAATTGATCGTTAATGTTATAGATACTGGACCTACTAAAAGGTGGAGTAGGCCCCTTACTTGCCCATATTTAAGGGTTGATAACTGCTGATAAACTTCCCATTCAGCAGTCTTATAACCGCCAATTTGATCAAAAAATGTGACGAAAGTATGAAGTACATTCCAACTTTCCTGTATAAAAAAAAACCCTGTTAATCATCTCAATGGTGCCCGAATGTACTGACCACATAAAGGATTCTAACTTTTCTGAAAAAGTCAGACAATGTAGATCTTGCAGCTGTTATTCAGAAAACCCACAGTGAGAGAGTCTTACCCTTCTGTTTTCTTGGCTGTGAGCTGTCTGAATCTGAGTCTCTCAACAGGAGAATCGGGGCCAAACACATTATGCATGAAGTATCCTGCCCACTGAACAACTGGTATGAACTGTTACCCTCTGGTCAAAAGTTTAAACTCGCCCCTGTGCAACAAACTGAGCGTGCAGAGCAGTTTTCAAACCAAGAGCATCAACAGAACATTTGAACTAACAGTACGAGGACTCTGTTGAAATTGGTCCGTTTCTTATTATAACAGCAAATTAATCACATTTTTGAGGGCTTTATCACATTCCAAAACTCACCAAACTTGGGACAAAGTTCAATCCCATTGAAAATGTACATATTTCATTAGTTTCAGAAATGGGCGTGGCTTAATGACCTAGTAGCGCCCCCTAGAATTGAGCCCCTAAACCAGGTTTGTCGTAGAGACACAAAATTTGGTACATGCGTGTATCATGGGAAGACGCACCAAAAAGTCTCAAGAAGCCATACCCAAAAACTAACAGGAAGTCGGCCATCTTGAATCAAAAATGGCGTTTTAGATGTCTTTCACCATTTCCACACCGCATACTTTAACAAATTCCTCCTACAGATTTAATCCGATCGACTTCAGACTTGGTCAGTACGATCACAAGGCCTTTGACATCAAAATTTCTGAAAAGCTTTGCTGACTGTCACACTATGTGGGCGTGGCATGGCGGCAAAATATGGCGTTTTGGCATAAAACACGAGACTGTATAACTTGACTATACATTGCCCAATCTGCCTCAAACTTGTCATGCATGATGATGGTTCATCACTGAACAGTTCTACATAACACTATTTCATAAAGCCACGCCCCCTTTCCCCAACTAATGAACCGTTTGTCCTAGAGCAGCTTTAAACAGTGCATTTTTAACTTTGAGGATCTTACTTGGCTTCTTGTTTCTGGTAAAGTTAATGCTTTGATTTTGCTTTTCTGTTTGCTCTGGTGTGGCTGTATTTTATTTCATTCTATTTTAGTTGGATTTGACTTGGCTGGCTTTGGTTACTTAGCTTAAATTGACCTGTTAAAAGCTATTGTTCTCAGTTCCTGTTGGAGTTGTCTTCTGCCTTAAAAACTCCAGCTTAAGCTGTAAATCTCCAGTGTATTTTAAAGTTTGAGGCTCTAACTTGGCTTCTTGTTTCTGGTAAAGTTTTAATATTACATTGCCATTGTTTTGTATGTCTCTGCTGCAAGAGAAATGGTGGATTTATTGGTGGAAAATGTCTTATCTTACTCCCATTTCAAAAAGCATGACCGACTGGGTGATAAAAGCCAGTTGCTGTGTGTCATCACAGCGGCCCTGTTATCCCTTTAACCCGCCCCCTCCCTCTGTTCTTCTGTTCCTATCTGGTCAGCACTGCTTACTTTGGCAGTGAAGGGAGACAGTTTCTGCTAAGTGACTCCTGGTTGTTATGGAGCTCAGCACACGCCCGTATGGAAAGAGACATCTGCAAAACACAAAACACAAAACACGGCGGTCGCTGGGGAAAGATCAGCACACGGTGGGTGAGAAGAGGTGATAAAAATCTGCATGAAAACCAAAACAAACAGGCGTAACCGTGCACATGAATACACACATGCAGCAAAGCTTTGTTGTCCCTTTAAAACAGCTGTTAGACAAAACTAAAACAAGATCTGATAAATGTTGATAGTACACTGAAACTGAATATTATGTGGTTAACCATCCTGCACTGCAAAAAAGATGTGATTAAAAACAAGATAAAAGCACTAAATCTGAGGGAAATGATCTTGCTGCATGGACAGATGATTTCACTTGACAAGATTTCTTAAATTAAGATTATTAAATCTAGAAATAAGCATGTTGAATGCTTAAAATAAGAAATTAACTCTTAAAACAAGATAAATTAAAGCTGCCAGCAGCGAT
Source organism: Centropristis striata (assembly GCF_030273125.1). Taxonomy (NCBI): domain Eukaryota; kingdom Metazoa; phylum Chordata; class Actinopteri; order Perciformes; family Serranidae; genus Centropristis; species Centropristis striata. The sequence goes on along the minus strand of NC_081532.1, from coordinate 2,487,457 downwards.
GAACTGGCCCGAGAAGAGTGCACTACAAATTATTTGGTTCTTACCAAGATAAAAAAAAAACCCTTAGATTTAGAAGTATTACATAATTTATCTTGTTTTGCACCCAAGTCCCTGCAAACTTAATAGTTATTACATTTGGTGGGAAATTGCGAGTTACTTTTGTAGTAGGCAGCTACTTTTAAATTAGTGTAAAATGTATAACGTTTGTGGGATTATTGCATTAAAAGCTGCAGATTTTTATTACATTTGTGAGCATTATAGGCTGTTTGACTTGAACTACTGGAAATGGACTTTTCATCATATTCTTATATATTGAGATGATCCTGTAGAAGAACATTTGCTTTGTGTTTGGTGTCAACACAGCATAACTGTCAGCAGTCGAGTTGCATTGTGGGTAATGTAAGCTCCAGGTTTTGACAAAAGAAAAAGAATGTGTGGGGAAAAAAATGAATTCCCTGGTTCTGTTGCATCAGTTTTCAAACTGAACTTACAAAACTGCCATAGCAAGTGCAATGTGTTACTTTTTTTAAAAAAAAGTATGGGATCGTTTTCTACTCATGACGGGGTTGAGAAAAATGCCTCGGTTTATTTGAAAAGACACTGGACAGTGACAAAATGTATGAACAGAGTAATGCAAAAACAATGCATTATACATAGGCTGCACTCACACACACAAGGTGTAAATCACACAATGTTCAGGCACTTAAACTCACACACACACACACACACACACACACACACACACACACACACATCCTTGTGCTTCTATCTTTGTGAGGGCTCTTACTGGAATAGTGAATTCCCTAACCCTTACCCTAACCGTCAATTCATTTTTTAATCTCGAGAATATTTAACATTGGAATTGAAATGTGGAAATGAAATATTAAAATATCCTAGATAAATAAAACATAAATAAATAAACTACAACCAAAACAAATAAAAAAGACTTTCAGGCTCGGTTAACAAAACATTGCACTGAGATAAGCATTATGTATGATATTATTTCATTATTAAAATAACATACAAACAGCTAGAATGGCTGCCTGTCAAACATCTGCAGCTTTACCTTAAACACAATAAAAACATAAAAAGTGAGGCATGTAAACGACAACATATTGAGTCCAGAAAAAAGCGATCGTGTCCATTTTCATATCATCGAACGATATGTCGATATAGCGATTATCGTGACATCAATCTAATTGTAACCTTAACCCTAAAACAAAGTCTGAACTCTCAAAAAAGCCTTTAAAGAAGTGAGGACTGGCCAAAATGTCCTCACTTTACAAAAATGTCCTCACTCTGTTAGTTAAAAACGTGTCCCGGTCCTCATTTCGTAGGAAGAACAAGAACACACACACACACACACACACACACCCTTGAACTTCTTTGTTTTTAACCATAAAACAAAGTCAAAACTCTCAAAAATGCCTTTAAAAAATTGAGGACTGGCCGAAATGTCCTCAAAAACGTGTTCCGGTCCTCACTATGTAGGAAGTACAAGAACACACGCACACACACACACACACACACACACTGGTACAGTATAGGGGCTGATTGTGATCTGTGACCGCATGTGGTTGGAGTGGTTGTTAACACAGCAGCACATCAAGAACAAAGCAGTAATTCAAATATGTTCCCACCTTCCACCTTCCACAGCCAAGATGCTGCATATCATTTTATAGGGCCTGGTGCCACACACACACACACACACGCACACGCACACGCACACACACACACACACACACACACACACACACACACACACACACACACACACACACACACACGCGCACACGCACGGCCGACCAATCCACTCCTCAACAGCACCAAAAGTAATTTGTCATGTTCATGATAAATTATACCCTCTCCAGTTCATAGCCTACAGAGGTGAGAGAGAGAGAGAGAGAGAGAGAGAGAGAGAGAGAGAGAGAGAGAGAGAGTAGGTGGAGAGAGAGGGAGAGCCAGTTGTTTACAGCTGTCATTTGTATTTGATGCTGAGAGAAAACAAATGAAACATGACAAAATATGGCAACATGAGGAGGCGTCGGCCGTGTCGTGTGGTTACTTCTGCATGCTTTTCACAGCGGTGGGTGGCAAACCGTGGGTCATTCCCAGCTCCGGTAGACTAGAGGATCAATCAGACGCTGCAGCTCTCAAGTGAATCAAACCTTTAATAAAAAAGGCCAGAGGACTGTAAAAAGGTCGGCTCGCCCACTTAAAAACACACCACTTCTCTCACTACACTGCAAAAAAAGCCAACTTGTATTTTTTGCCTAAAACAGTGATTTAAGTTGGTAAAACTTGGAAATATAAATTATTGACATTTAGGGCAATAATGTAAGTTAGCACAACAAAGGAAGCCAGTTGTCTGCTCAAAAACAAGTTGGTGAGTTGTTGTTACTTATATCTTTAAGTTGGGGTTCACAACAAGGGACAATAGTTCTGATAACTCTTATTTCTTTGTTGGGAAATGCGGGAAAGCGGTGAAATTAGGTCATTAGCGAAAGCTAGCGGCTAACTGACGCTAGCGGCTAACTGATGCTAGCGGCGCTGCTTGTTACAGCTACAAGAGTAGCCATTAGCGTATCAATGCTAACTCAAAATTGTGGTCGCAACATTAGCTGACATTTCATAGCGGCGTTACAATCGTGCCAATTCAGCACATTGCAGAAGTTAGCAGAAGTAAGGATTGAAAGTTATTACAATGTAAAATTATGAGTTAAAAAATCTGAATTCAGAGTTGAGCAAACTCAAAAACAAAACTTAAAATATTTAGTTTAATTGTCCAACTTATTTTATCGAAGTTTGTTGCCTTGAAATTTTGAGTTCACCCAACTTTTCTTTTTTTTGCAGTGTACTAGTCTGCCCTACAAAGCAAAAAGGTAGTAACTGCATTTTTGGTCAAAAATTAGTTATTATCATTTTCATGATATTCAAGGCATCCTTTGTTATGTGACTAAACATCTTATCTCAAATGTGTGTCGTTTTGGAGAAAAATGGTCGTCGTTTTGTACAGTAACTGCAAAAAGCCAGAGTGAAGTACAGCTTAGCAATGTGAGACTTTAAGCAGCCGTTTCAGCACCAGAACAGCTTCCGGGTGGAAAATATTGACCTAAAATGGTCAAATTAGTTTGGGTTTGGTATATCCTTGTTCAGGAAAATAAATGGTTCCAATTATTTCAAATACAGTGTATCTAACACACCCACAGCCCAAGTTGTAGCAAAATAGTTTTGGGAGAATCTACTGCCTTTTTCTTGGTATGGTGCCATGTTTTTGGTAAGTAATACAAAGCAAGAATACAGTAACTGTGAGACAAAATGACCAAAATAGACACAAAATAACTAGAAAAATGATACCAAATGACCAAAAAAGACACAGAAGACACAAAATGACAAAAAAAGAGAGAAAAAAAGACTAGAAAAAGACACAAAATGACTAGAAAAAAGACACCAAATGACCAAAAAAGACACAGAAGACACAAAATGACAAAAAATAGAGACAAAATGACAAAAAAAAGACACAGAAAACACAAAATGACAAAAAAAGAGACACAAAATAACTAGAAAAATGACACCAAATGACCAAAAAAGACACAGAAGACACAAAATGACAAAAAAGAGAGACAAAAAGACTAGAAAAAGACACAAAATGACTAGAAAAAAAGACACCAAATGACCAAAAAAGACACAGAAGACACAAAATAACAAAAAAAGAGAGACAAGAATACAGTAACTGCAAAATAGGGGTAACATATAAGATTAAATATGAGCATTGATATGTACAAAAAATAAGTATAAAAAATAACAAAACAGCCATATGTCCAATAATCTACCTACAACTACTTGATTACAGGATAACTTTAAAGTCATTTTTCTCAGTTCTGCCTTTTTGCTCTGTAGGGCAGTAGTGGTGTCTAGATTTTTCAGCTTCATCCAAATATTATTTAATATTCTGCTGCCAGTATTGATATATTATATTTAAAAACCCAACAGTAAAAATTTGGCCTCTTTCCCAAACCTCTAAATCACTGCCCACGGCTTTTTTTTCTCCCCGGAGATTCAAACTGGTCTGATGTTGTGCTCGTATCAGCTGTTTTTCTTAATGCTGGGTTCATGTTCATGTTCCGGTGGAGATGTGAAAGATGGCCGTGTTTACCACTTGTGAGCGTTCAAATTGGACAACTCAATATGCATGGCGTGATAATATTGTCGAGTTAACCATGTGAGGGTTAAAAAATACTGTGTAGTAAACATATAGAGCGATATCCATTAAAGTGGGGTTTAATTATGGTGAATGACAGACTTGAACTGACACGAGGAGCCCATGGTTGCTTGGTTTTCAGGCGTTTCTGTTTTATAAAAGCACCAAGTCAAATAAATCAGAGTGGTAATTATGACTCGGATGTTGACATGAACATTAAGTGGCGGACTGGTGATTACACAAACTCTGATATGCTACAAATATGGTAAGAAGCCTGGCTGAGATTGATGCAAAGATACAGGCTGTTTTTTTCCCTTCAATATATATTTTTATTGGGTTGTCAAGACGTTATACATATTTAATCGGTAAGGGTACAATTCACCCATTTCCCTCTTTAGAACCCCCCAACCCACCCCGAACTATAGTCATATTCACATAAAATAAGCAAAAAACAATAAATAGTACTAATAATGAGCAAACACAACTTTCTCCCCCTCAAAGAAAAACAGGAGGGGTGAACAGTAGCCAAATAAACAAAATAAATAAATAAAAATTAAAATAAAAAGGGACATTTAGAGAAAGGATCCAGAATGCTTGGGAAAAAAATAAAATAAATTAGCTATAACAATTTGTGTTCCCCCTAAAGCAGATGTCTCAAACTCAAATTACCTGGGGGGCACTGGAGGCAGTATAAAAATGACCAAAAAAAGACACAAAATGACCAAAAAAAGACACAAAATGACCAAAAAAAGACACAAAATTACTTTAAAAAGACACAAAATGACCAAAAAAGACACAAAATGACAAAAAAAAGACACAAAATGACAAAAAAATACACAAAATTATTTTAAAAAAAGACACAAAATTACCCAAAAAAGACACAAAATTACCAAAAAAAAGTAATTAAAGGGACCTTCCACACACAACACGGCAAAGTGCCATTGATATAAAACTCACATTAAACTTTCATATCAAGGTGGGGGCCACAAAATATCGTCACGAGGGCCACAACTGGTCCGCGGGCCGCAAGTTTGAGACCCATGCCCCCTCAATTAAGGAAAGAATGAGATTCCGAGTTTTAAAAAGTTGTCAGAGCTCCCAATAATACTGTACTTGATGTTTTCTAGGTGTATAAATGACATTAGATCCTCTAGATTACTTTAGAGTTAGAGGAGGGAGGATTCTTCTCCTTCCAGTGAAGTAAGATACGTCTTCAGGCTGTTTTAAGACAATTTACAGAAATAAAAACTCTCAGAATGCCGTTTTGCTTCAATCGATGTGTTTATGTTTATTGCTTATAGCGACAAAACGGCAGATTCTTTGTGTACTAAAAATGACATCAACTGGATGTGTTGCCTCATTATCATGTGTATTTTATGAGCTTCTTTGAAGGAGAAGGCTGGTAATCCAACTCAAAGTCTCTGTCTGCTCTTCAATTTTCTCAACAACCGTTCATTCAATCCACTTCACACTTGGAGGACGAGTTAGTGAGGAGCCGAGGAGTGTCGCGCTGCTGCTGCTGCCCCCGGGAGGGTTAGTGGGGAAAGTGGGTTAAATATTTGCAGTTTTGTTGAATATTTTCCGGATTACTTGCTCTCTGTTGTTCTCCGATTACAAAACAAGTAGAGGAAAACACTGGAAAATGAACTTTGTTTTCTCAGATAGATAGATAAATAGATATAAGACCACTTTTTTTTCTTCAATTCCTTGTTCATTTTAATGGCTGGTACAACTAAACGTAAATTTTTTTTGACAAATATAATGATAACAACAACAATAGCTGATAAGAGTTTAATTTAAGAGCGGATATCTAGACATTTAACATGGTTTTCTTGATCATAGCCGGAATCATTATCAAGAAAACCATGGAAAAATGTCTAGATATTAGCTTAAAAAATAAACTCTTATGAGATATTAGTGTTGTTATCATTATATTTGTCCAAATTAATGTACCTTTAGTTATACCAGGCATTAAAATGAACAAGAAAATGAAGAAGTCAATGGTGGTCTAATATTTTTTTCCATGACGATAGATAGATAGATAGATAGATAGATAGATAGATAGATAGATAGATAGATAGATAGATAGATAGATAGATAGATAGATAGATAGATAGATAGATAGATAGATAGATAGATAGATAGATAGATAGATAGATAGATAGATAGATAGATAGATAGATAGATAGATAGATAGATAGATAGATAGATAGATAGATAGATAGATAGATAGATACTTTATTAATCCTTCAGGAAGGTTTCCTCAGGAAATTTCACTTCCTGCAGCAGCACAACACCAAAACAATAAAATAGAATAGAATAAAGTTAAAAACTACTATACTATGTGCAAAATTAGAGAATGCAAGAGACAATAAAAAAATAAATACAAGGAAATAATATAGAAGAAGAAGTACTGTAGGGTATTTACATGAGGGAGAGCATAAACAGTGAAAAAATGAGTGTAAGTGTATGAAAGTGTATGAAACGGCCATGTTGTGGTTGACATTGTTTGTAGTGGCTCATTGTCTTTATTTGACTTCAGTTATGGAATAAACAACAAAGCATTTATTCATCAGATCTTGTCTGCTCTGCTGGAAACGTCTTTTTGTTTTGTTTCGGTTGTCCTGGAGACGGCATCAGTATCAGTCCATCTCAGAATATGATATCTCAAAACAAACACCAGCTACCTGCATGGTCACGCCGTATGTGAGAAATTTTTTTTGTTTCATTAAAAAAACAAACCCAAAGCCTGTGTCTTTTTTGGTCATTTTGTGTCTTTTTTTGTCATTTTTATGTCTTCTGTGTTTTTTTTGTTATTTTGTCTTCTCATTTTGTGTCTTTTTTAGTCATTTTGTGTCTTTTTTTGTCATTTTTATGTCTTCTGTGGGTTTTTTTTGTTATTCTGTCTTCTGATTTTGTGTCTTTTTTGGTCATTTTGTGTCTTTTTTTGTCATTTTGTGTCTTCTGTGGGTTTTTGTTGTTATTCTGTCTTCTCATTTTGTGTCTTTTTTAGTCATTTTGTGACTTTTTCAAGACATTCAAAGATTTTGAATGCTTAAATATCATCTTCTTCTCATCTTTCTATGTGCTAATGTGCCCCTCTGATTAAACACTGGCCCCCACAGTAAAACTGGTCTAGAACCGCCGCTGTTCCTGCACTAGTTTGTATGTATGGGACTGGTGGAACCCAGTGGATAAGTAAAAACACGAGGTAAACACTCACATGGCCATTCTCTCTTTAACAAAACAAGCATGTACCGTACGTCCGAGCCAGAGAATTTATTAAACAGCATTATTCTTGGAGGTGCAGGGTGCAAGAATAGGGCAAATCTTATACAGTACGTGTGTTTATGGAGGCTGAATGCCCACAGGAGCAGCGTGAAGCATGGATGGAGACACAGCCAGGGGAGAACTCATCTGTTCCTTGGCTCTTAGCTGTTCCAACACTCATAATGCCTCCATCCCCTGGGTGGTATTGCTTCTATAATAGCCTGCAACTATGCAGCACTGAAAAACAACCTTGCTAATTCTCACACACACTGTGAGGGAGAAACCTATGGAGGGAGAAAGAAAGAAAGAGGAGGTGGGGGAGAGAAATCCTCAGCTTGTATTCCCAAGTCCAAAAGAGCTTTTTTGTATTCAGGTAAGTTGTCTTAACGGGGGGAAATGCTGATAACTCCTTGACACAAGGTCACACATTATATACCATTAAAAAGCAAATACAGGTGTGTTTGTGTGCACACACACACACATACACACAAGTTGACAGGTCAACAGAATTATGTAAACCACTTTGTTTCATCTTCATAATCGCCCGAGGGCTTTGAGCAGTCAGGGTCACTGACACGATTATCCTATTATATTAGATAAAATAAAAGAGATGGAGAGGCAGCGAGAGGCAGGAAGGAGAATATTAAAGAGGCTCAGGCATGCCGGAGAGTCTCCAGGTACAGGAAGAAGGATGTGCAGGAAATACAATAGATTCCTCTGTGGCTGCTGAGGATTTCTACTTCAGAAACAGGTATGTGTGTGTGTGTGTGTGTGTGTGTGTGTGTGTGTGCCCATATGTTCCCTGTACATGAAGGTGTGTCTGAGTGGAGAGGAGTGACAGTCAGAGAGGAGGAATTCAGAGTGAACTTTGAGTGTACATCTCATATATTTTCATCTGGCCTCAGGGAGACTGGCTCTCTACTTCACTGTCAGCCACGACACACTCAGCTGATTGGCTTTAGTCACTGCTTTGTGTGTGTGTGTGTGCTTGCATGCACACGTTCACAGGTGATGCATAAATATATCTGTATGTTTCTTGTGAAAAGTAACTCTGTCTGTTAACCCTCTGGAGTGTCCAAAAGCTCCAAATAATCCAGACTTGTTGACTCCATCCAGACTAGAAAACAAAGCAGCGTGGAGCCCTACTGTACATTTACCTCTAAAGTTCTGGCTGTAAACTCCATGAGGCCAGTTTCAGTTTGAGAAAATGACTTAAAGACACAAAATGACCAAAAAAAAACACAAAATGACCAAAAAAAGACACAGAATGACTAAAAAAAGACACAAAATGACCAAAAAAAGACACAAAATGACCAAAAACCAAGATACAAAATGACTAGAAGACAAAACATAACTAAGAAAGATACAACAAAAGACACAAAATGACCAAAAAAAGACACAAAATGACTAAAAAAAGACACAAAATGACCAAAAAAAGACACAAAATGACCAAAAAAAGACACAAAATGACCAAAAAAGACACAAAATGACAAAAAAAAGACACAAAGTGACAACAAAAAAGACACAAAATGACAAAAAAATAGACACAAAATGCCTAAAAAAGACACAAAATGACAAAAAAGACACAAAATGACTAAAAAAAGACACTAAATAACTAAATGACTGGTAATTTTGTGTCTTTTTTTGTATCATTTTGTGACCTTTTTTTGTCATTTTGTGTCTTTTTTTTGTGCCATTTTGTGTCTTTTTTAAAAATAATTTTTTCCGTAATTTTGATACTGCCTCCAGCAAGTAATTTGAGTTTGAGACCCCTGCTTTAAAAGGAGTCGTATCAATCTTCTCATCAAACTCTCGGCTGGAAAACTAATAATTACATTTCCTAAAATGTTGAGCTATTCCTTTAATTAAAAAAAACAACAACATTCCTGCAGCTTTAACTTTTTCAATATTTAACCAGAATATAAACTTTCCCTATGAATCATGTATTTTTTTATGTAACAATGTGTAGGTCACAATCTCCCAAACACCCAAACTAACCTCCACCCTGTGACTGTTCAGCACTGTAGCAATGCACTGGACCAGAATAAAAAATGTAGCGAATGTTTATTATCCAGGCAGGACTTTCCATTTCCTCCCAGATGTATTTGTTAAAGCAAATTATTAGTACATAAACGTATTTTGTAGTAGAGCGGGCTGCTCTACAGAGTGTAAATTCCAACAATAATGCGTAAGGAGAGTCTAACCGGTTGTGCACAGTGTATGAAATGAGCTCAAATCTCCCAGGAAGTAATTGGAGGTGAAAAAAGGCAACAAAAGAGAAAAAGAAGAGGTGAGGACGAGGTGTGATGAAGGTCTAGATTACAGGGATTTAAAATGTTGAGCAATAAATCTGTGTTGTGGAGGGAGCATTGTGCTAAGCTTTTACAGCTGACCTTTAAACATTCTGTGTTCCTTCCTGTTCTATGAAATGTTGTTTTTAAAGCGTATGTGCATTTCTAATGAATTAAGAAAATGAAAAACAGAGGGGAAATAAAAAAAAGTCAAGGAGATCAGAACCGGGGGAATAATATCTGTAAACTCTGACAAACATTTAACAGCGAGAAGAAAAATGCATTTAACTTTAACTGACAGTCTGAAGCGAGAAGTCAGAAATCTGAAGACGTTTTACATCTGATTTCTTGCTTTTTTCGCTTTAGATATTATGCTGGTGGAAACAGAAAACACGAGAATAAATCAGCACTTGACGTATGCGGCTCGGTAGGAATACATTTGGCAGAGATATAGAGGAAAAGAGTTCAAAACTTAACATGACAGCACCGCATTTATTTTGGAAACCTCCTGAGCTAAATAAAAAAAAGAGAGAGACACACACACTGGAGTCTCCTTTCTCTTCCTTTTTCTTTTTTTCAATGCCACCAAAACACATTTTGGAGTGCTCCGGCACAGAAAATGAGCAACAACAATAGAAGGCAACCTGGTTTATCACCTGGCTTGCTGTGCTCTGTAATGGAATGATTCAAATCCCCAACTCCCCCGAATACTCTGCTGCATGGCTGCCATCCAAAACAAAAACCTCCTTCACTGTACCCTTGACGCTATGCAACCCTAATGGTGCTTTTCGATGACGAGGCGGGGAACAGAAACTAACAGTCAATTCTCTGCTCTGACGTGGCTGTTTGCTGAAGGGCAGCAGGTCAGGCGGCAACCTCCGGGTCTGAGCAGGTACAAAAACAGTCTCATTGTTTCAATCAATGTATTTGTATCTTCCAAATATACTCAAATGAGATTTTTAAATAATCTAAAATAAAGGTTTTAAATGCTTAATTATCATCTTTGCCGTTTTTTAATGTGTCCCTCTGATTAAACCAGGCGGCAACCTCCGGGTCTGAACAGGTACAAAAATAATTGTTATAGTTGGTAAGTCTCATTGTTTAAATCAGTGTTTTTCTACCTTCCAAATATACTTAAATGAGATTTTTAAATCATTTAAAATAAAAGGTTTTGAATACTAAATTATCATCTTTGCCGTTTTTTAATGTGCCCCTCTGATTAAACCAGGCGGCAACCTCCGGGTCTGAGGAAGTACAAAAAAAGGCTCATTGTTTCAATCAATGTATTTGTATCTTCCAAATATACTCAAATTAGATTTTTTAAATAATCTAAAATAAAGGTTTTGAATGCTTAATTATCATCTTTGCCTTTTTTTTATGTTCCCCTCTGATTAAACCAGGCGGCAACCTCCGGGTCTGAGCAGGTACAAAAAAAGTGTCATTGTTTCAATCAATGTATTTGTATCTTCCAAATATACTTAAATGAGCTTTTTAAATAATCTAAAATAAAGGTTTTTGAATGCTTAATTATCATCTTTGCCGTTTTTTAATGTGCCCCTCTGATTAAACCAGGCGGCAAAAAAAACATGAGCACAAAATTAAATACAATGAAGATATCGGTATCATATCAAACTAGAAGACCTGAAGAATCCATAGGTGACATATATCGGGATGGCAGGAAGAGGGCTAAATTATGTTTCAAAGTTAGGCTAAATTTTAGCGCGTCCTTTGACCTCTAACCTCAAGAATGTCTGAATGAAAATGCACTGTAAAACCCAATGTTGCTTGTTTGTTATTATAACAAAAATTTCCTTTTCAATACAACATGATTTGTGCAAAAAGTCATTTTAACCTAAAATATTGAGTCAAATAGCAAGAATCATTTGAGGTAACTTCTTTTCCCTTGTTGTCTTGACATAAAATTCTTTCGCAGCATTGACATTCAAATATTTAAGTTGAAACAATTAGTTGGGTTTTACAGTGTGGGCTTATTGGTACCAGTCGGCAACCTCCGGGTCTGAGCAGGGAGGCAAACCAGGAAGTGCCAAAACGAACATCCCAGTTAATGCTAACATGAATTAGCAGCAGCTTCTCTCAGTCAGGTTGAGGTGCTGAACTCGATGCTTCCAACGGGCCACAAACCAACGGGTGACGTCATGGCAACTACGTCCATTATTCATATACAGTCTATGGTTGTGACGTGGCTGTTTGCTGAAGGGCAGCAGGTAGAGGAGGGAGGTACAGTATCCTTGGTCGGCATGTTTGACACATGCTGCGCTGCATTATAACCAGCCTGGCCGTCAGTCAGCGGGCCTGTATGAGCCCACAGCATCAATTCAATCAAATGAGCTTTTGTGATGGCCGTGCCTCGGGAGTTAAAGCTCGGAAACATAGGAAACATGTCAGCCTAATGTCTGACACACACTCCGTCTGACTGATCAAACAGCCACAGAGCTGCACGGCAACACAGTCACCCTGTGTTTCTGAATGAGCGCATCAGCATTGCAGAATACTTGACTGGAGCCAGAGTTGCTGTGTAAGAACTTCAGCCATTGATTGATGATAATGAGTCCTGCTTAAGATCACATGATGGGGAGGAGAGAGAGAGGAAGTGAAAGAGAGAGAGAGAGAGAGAGAGGACGAACTGATAAATGGGTACAGAAGAAGAACGACACAGAGGAATGAAAACGAGAGGTGAAGCCGCAGATTTAATAAACGAGGAGAATCGAGTCGGAGGGTGGAAAGAAAAAAAAGGAAATTTGTGAAGGATGGAGCGGAAGAGAGAAAGAGAACAAGAGGAGGTGCAGGAGGAGGAGGAGGAGGAGGAGGAATGAGGGAGATGGGGGAAGAGTTAAAAAAAACAGTGTTTTTGCAAAAAAACCCAGGCCATCTGGTGAGATGGAATTACATTAGCGATGCACATACAGCCCTCATGCTCCTGTCTCATCAACACATAGCACACCGCCTGAGATGCTTTATGTGCATGTGTGTGTGGGTGATTACAGCGAGGACTCAAAGTGAGGTTCTGACCTTGAAATATTCACAGAAAATCCAAAACCCCTTACTCATATCGAGCAGCGATTTGCACCGAAACTCTCATCTGGTCAAGTATTTTGCTAACACAATGGAGACTATGAGGTATCCGTGGCTATAAACGCCTGTTCAAACTGTCCAAAGAGGGGAGAAAAAAGACATTAAGAGGACCGGGGGGGTGCCTAATGTGTGCAACTATTACCTCACATAAGAGCTCTCCCACATTCCCATTTACTCAATGTTTCATGCATGAATAATCCAATACAAGCAAAAGTGCAATATTTCCACCCGGGCCCGGGCTAGATTAGCAGAGGGGGTTTGGCACTGTCCCCCCGAGGACTCCCAGGCTTCTCCCAGGAACACACAGCAAAAGTAATCAGACACAAGACACATCTTTCTTATCTCCGGCTCACTCCTAACAAGCACATAATTGCTAATATCTTTGCTGAGCCGGAGAACGAATACCCCGGAGACTGGCTATGTATATACACCGTGATAGAGAGACGAGGACGGGTTGCTATAGGAACAAGGAAGCCTTAATGTGGTAATGCAAGGGGGCAGGAGGGGAGGAGAGGGAAAAAAGCATGAGAGGGAAAGGTTGAGAGTCCTGAGGAACTGTGCACCACCGTGCTGCGTGAGGTCGCCTTTTAACTTATAAAAAAGGAAAAAAAAGTATCTTTTCTTCTACAACAGTGACAAAAGCGGATGCAATTAGGCGTCTTTGAAGCTGATCAGCAGGGAAGACCATTTAATGTTCAAGTGGGGACAAATTCTTGCAATTTGCAGCAAATTACGTGCAATTATAAAACAGGAAATACAGGGTTAAATAAGTATTTGCTGTCATTACTGAGCTGCAGCTAGCTGTTTCCTTTTAGCAATTTCTATGAAAAATGTAATTTGTAGGTTTCCAACATGTCCTTGTTCTTGTTCTTGTTTCTGTCCTTGTTTGAGCTCCGTATTTTTAAATGTTTTACTCATTGGTGCGATGATTGTCCTTACTATGCACCTAATGCAGTGGTACTTTCAATTCCGTTGCAAAGTTGCCTATATAATGACAATAAAGGCTATTTGATTTGATTTGAGTTTTGCCTGCTGATGAAGCAACGTAAAGTTAAAGTAGCTTCGCTATCGAGTGGATGGCCTTAATGAAACCAGGACTATCAACCAGGAGGTCGGTGTTTGTGCTCTTTGTTGGAGGTTATGTCCGTAAGTTGTGTTTTTTTTAAGCCTTTAAGCCTGTTCTCTTTTCCTACCCTTGAACTTTAAGGTTAGCCTAGCGTTAGCTTCTAGCTGCGTTGCACATCATAGCTGTGTTCCGATACCCATACTTCCATGAGTACACCTAAACGCAATACACTATCTGCACTTACTAAGTACGCAGATTTCAGCAGGTGAGTGTTGTTCCAAATCTAATACTCCATGGTGCACTTATCGGAAATTACGGTCGCGACAGCCGCCGCTGCTCATCACCCGCCAAAAACATCCCGATTTGAATGGCGAAAAAAATACCCTTTGTGTTGTTTAATCGTTGATTTACTTCTACAATCCTGCAATATGGCTCCATTAACGCAGCAAATAATTTCGGCCGCCATTAAAATATTTTTTTTTCAAGCTGAGCGGCTCTGCCTGGCTCCGCCTCTTCCGCTACGTAGACAAGATGGCGGCCCGTTAGCTGTCATTGTCCGGCCCGCGTGAGGTTACCCAGAAATTAAAAAACCAATACAACCGCAGTGCTTTTATTTTGAAGGACTTAGAGATACCTCGGTACCTTGTCAAAAACACGTATTGCTTTTTGCATAAAGTTAATAAATGACTGGTTTACTGTAAAACATACATTTTTTTGTGGTTTGAATGTTTAGTAGCATTCCTGGCTGAATGACGGTCGACTCTTTAACTGATAGTTCACAAGATTTATTCAAGACATTAGCATTAGCACTTGAGCAAACAAGCACTTTTACTATAGTGAATACAAAAAATATAGCCCCTAATATATATGACAGCAGAAAATAAACTTTAACAAACCTTGTTTCCTGTCAGCCGCCACTATAGAAGCCTTTTAGATACTTTATATCAACTTTATATGAATTACGATGCACTCGTTATTATTTACTGTTCGTTTTTCATTTAACCGTTCCACCTGTTATTTCCTGTCACTACCTTTTCAAAATAAAAGCCTCACAACATTGTAAAACACCTAGAAAATGTACAAACATGAAAAACAAGCTCTATAATACAAAAACACTAATAGGAATCTTGCTAAAGGTCATTTACAGTTGTGTTTAAAATAAATGTTAAATTGATATAGTGATTGGAGTATTTACTACTTTTTACTGCTATATTTGATTTACTCCACATTAACAGTCTTATCAGAACATGTATTCTTATCAGTAGCAGCTCAAAACCAGATAATTTACTGTATTTTATAAAGCGATTAAATCAATATTAAGCAGAATTTAGTTCAGAGTTTTGGTCCGGCCCCTGCAACCTTCGTGGTATTGGTCATGTGGCCCCTTGGGGAAATTAATTGCCCACCCCTGGCGTATA
The DNA here is from genome assembly GCF_030273125.1 of Centropristis striata. NCBI lineage: Eukaryota > Metazoa > Chordata > Actinopteri > Perciformes > Serranidae > Centropristis > Centropristis striata. The sequence continues at coordinate 2,472,118 of NC_081532.1, read as the reverse complement.
GTGTACATCGTTGCACACTCAGCGTTTTGACTGTTATGAGGGCAACATCCGGGTCCTTTAGGTTCACTTCTTTTCGCCGCGATCGGAATCGGAACACCCTGCGTACTCAAACTAAGTATAGTAAGTACAGGAAGTATGGGTATCGGAACACAGCACGTCTTTGGCAATCGTACATGATTGTTAGCTGTTGTCCAAAGGACTCTAGTTATACTAACGTTAGCTTTCGGAGCTTAGCTTCATTACCTTATCTGTAAATAACCGATATAACAAATGTTAGCAATGTTGTGCTGAATGATACATGTAAATACTGTAGCACCAAACTAAGGGAGAGGTTCTCTTGGTAACGATGGTAAAAAGGCTTGTTGTCCTGGAAACGTATGCAACTTAGACCTGGACATATTTCATTTTTATCATGAACCATTAATTGCATATTGAAGCAAAACATTTTAGATAGTGATGGCAACGAGATGTGGTTCATCACATTTACACTGCGACATGTACATTTCTGCCTGCAGCTGAAGCTTTTCATTGACCTTCTCAACAATAAAAATTATTAATATAACCCTCCAATGCATAGTTAAGGCCCTTTTGGTGACTTCGAGATGATATATAATCTTTCTGTCTCCTGTGAAATGTCTCCTACTGTGACTGTTTGTCCAAATGAGCGGAGGGGGCGGGGCTTAGCCATAGGTTAATTGCAGCACTTCAATGCTACGGGGGGGGGGGCTTGGTCTTGCCAAGAAAAGAGTCCATCCATCCATTCACCCATCCATCCATCCATCCATCTGAAAAAAGGCTTGTCATGGAAACTATCCATCCATCCATCCATCCATCCATTCACCCATCCATCCATCTGAAAAAAGGCTTGTCCTGGAAACTATCCATCCATCCATCCATCTGAAAAAAGGCTTGTCCTGGAAACTATCCATCCATCCATCCATCCATCCATCCATCCATCCATCCATCCATCCATCCATCTATCCATCTATCTGAAAAAAGGCTTGTCCTGGAAACTATCCATCCATCCATCCATCCATTCACCCATCCATCCATCCATCCATCCATCTGAAAAAAGGCTTGTCCTGGAAACTATCCATCCATCCATCCATTCACCCATCCATCCATCCATCCATCCATCCATCTGAAAAAAGGCTTGTCCTGGAAACTATCCATCAATCCATCCATCCATCCATCCATCCATTCACCCATCCATCCATCCATCTGAAAAAAGGCTTGTCCTGGAAACTATCCATCCATCCATCCATCCATCCATCCATCCATCCATCTGAAAAAAGGCTTGTCCTGGAAACTATCCATCCAGCCATCCATCCATCCATCCACCCATCCATCCATCCATCCATCCATCTGAAAAAAGGCTTGTCCTGGAAACTATCCATCCATCCATTTTCCTCCGCTTATCCGGGGCTGGGTCGCGGGGGCAGCAGGTTAAGCTGGCCATTCCAGGCGTCCCTCTCCCCAGCCACAACGTCCAGCTCCTCCTGGGGGACCCCGAGGCGTTCCCAGGCCAGGAGAGAAATATAATCCCCCCTTTTCTGGGTCTTCCCCGGGGCCTCCTACCTGTTGGACGTGCCCGGAACTCCTCTAACGGGAGAGAATGGGATTCATAATAATGCATCAAAGAGACGTGACAGCAAAAAAGATCCAAGACAAGACGAGTGAACACGTCTGAACACGCCATCATTTATAACAGGAAGCAAAAGTGTTTAACTGCATCAAAAACTAAAGTATTACTGCACCTTTCATTTTTGAGTGTCACGGACAATATATGTGAGCTGGCAGCCTTGAAGAGTTACAGACACCAGCTCTTTGTTTGAGCTAAACACAGAAAACTTCCAAAGAAGAAGAAGAAGAAGAAGACCAAGTCAGGTGACGTTTAGAAGAAGACAAAGTCTCGGGTTGAATGGAGGTTTAACAGGAATGTTGTTTGTTTTTATATCATGACCACATGTTCCATCTACTTTAACCACGTGTTTATTATTGTAACCACGATAAAGAAGATTGTGTAACCTTAACGAAGTTGTCCCTGATCTTATATGACGGCATGTACTAACAGACTGGTGGTGGTTTTCTTTCTGCAACTTTTAAAGAATGCAAAGAAAACTGCAAGAGAACTGAGGCGACTCGGGCGACACAGACATTTACTAACTCACTGGCATTTAACGGGAACCCATTATGCTCATTCTCTAGTTCAAGAACGAGTGTCAGGAATGTTTGGAACTGAGTATAGAAGCGCTTCTTTCTTCTGTATATAAAAAAATCACTTATAAAAGCTTCAAAACCTAAATTGACACAATCAGACAAAAAAAGTTGATATTATAAGATGAAAAAGGTCAAATTATGAGATAAATGGTCATTATTATGAGATAAAAAGTAAAAATTATGAGATAAAAAGTCATTATGAGAAAAAAAGTAAAAGTTATGAGATAAAAGTCATAATTATGAGACAAAAAAGTCGAATTTATAAGATAAAAAAGTAAAACTATGAGATAAAAAGTCATTATTATGAGATAAAAAGTAATTATGAGATAAAAAGTAAAAGTTATGAGATAAAAGTCATAATTATGAGACAAAAAAGTCGAATTTATAAGATAAAAAAGTAAAATTATGAGATAAAAAGTCATTATTATGAGATAAAAAGTCAAAATTATAAGATAAAAAAGTCAAATTATGAGATAAAAAGTCATTATTATGAGATAAAAAGTCATTATGAGATAAAAAGTAAAAGTTATGAGATAAAAGTCATAATTATGAGACAAAAAAGTCGAATTTATAAGATAAAAAAGTAAAATTATGAGATAAAAAGTCATTATTATGAGATAAAAAGTCAAAATTATAAGATAAAAAAGTCAAATTATGAGATAAAAAGTAATTATTATGAGATAAAAAGTCATTATGAGATAAAAAGTAAAAGTTATGAGATAAAAGTCATAATTATGAGACAAAAAAGTCAAATTTATAAGATAAAAAAGTAAAATTATGAGATAAAAAGTCATTATTATGAGATAAAAAGTAGAAATTATAAGATAAAAAAGTCAAATTATGAGATAAAAAGTCATTATTATGAGATAAAAAGTAGAAATTATAAGATAAAAAGTCAAATTATGAGATAAAAGTCATAATTATGAGACAAAAAAGTAGAAATTATAAGATAAAAAGTCAAATTATGAGATAAAAAGTCATTATTATGAGACAAAAAAGTTGAATTTCTAAGATTAAAAAGTCAAATTATGAGAAAAAAGTCATTATTATGAGATAAGAAGTAAAAATTATGAGATAATAGTCATAATTATGAGACAAAAAACTCCAAATTATAAGATAAAAAAAGTCAAATTATGAGATAAAAAATAAAAATTATGAGATAAAAGTCATAATTATGAGGTCATTTTGTGTCTTCTTTTGATCATTTTGTGGTTAATTTGTGTCTTTTTTGGTAATTTTGTGTCTTTTTTTGATCATTTTGTGTCTTTTTTTGGTAATTTTGTGTCTTTTTTAGTCATTTTGTGTCTTTTTTGCCATTTTGTTTCTTTTTTTGGGCCATTTTGTGGTCAATTTGAGTCCCTTTTTGCTTAATTTTATGTAACTTTTTGGTCATTTTGTGTCTTTTTTGTGGTGAATTTGATTCTTTGTTGGGTAATTTTGTGTCTTTTCTCCGTATCCCAAAGTATCAAGTTCTTACTTTCCAAGGAGTCTTCTCTTTTTGGTGCGTTTAATTACCAAACACCATGTTAATGCTGCTGATGCAGCCACGTAGTGACCTTTCAGCCTTCCAGCACGGGGCCAGCTGGCGGCGGTTGTGTTGTTTGAAGTGTGACTCCGTCTTTCTGTCTCTCTCAGTGTGAACTAGCAGCAAGCAGACATCAGACAACCTATTAAAGACTCAATTAGACTGCCTGCGTATTGGATTCCTGTGGCTATCTGTCCTATTGAAATACCATTACAGGGAGACAGAGAGGAGAGAAAACCAGAGATAAAGAGCAGAAGATAGAGACAAACATGCAGAGGCAGAGAGAGAGATAGACGTGGAGGGAAAAACGACAGATAAAGACTCAGAGGGGGTGGCTGAATGAAACGCCTCTGGCATCAAAGAATGATTAGAGCTCGGCCAACATAATGTGATCTCACACACACACAAGTTATGGCCTTGCTGCTTTTCCTCATGTCGCAGGACAAAAGCTGACATCACAGATAGCTGGCCGGTAATCCAGTAACGCACTGTGAGGACGATACAGTCTCTCAGTTCAATAAAGAACTCGCTGATGTATTTTGATGACTTTTAACAAATTACTTTTATGAGAGAAAGCCCGTTGGAAGTCAACTCTGTCTCCACTGTGTTAATGTGTTCATGTGTTTTAGTCTTTTTGGGCATTTAATGTCTTTTTTATGGTCATTTTGTGTCTTTTTTTTGGTAATTTTGTGTCTTTTTTGGTAATTTTGTGTAATTTTTTTTGTAATTTTGTGTCTTTTTTGGTCATTTTGTGCCTTTTTTTGGTCATTTTGTGTCTTCTTTTTGGTCACTTTGCGTCTTTTTTGGTCATTTTGTGTCTTTTGTTTGGTAATTTTTGGTAATTTTGTGTCCTCTTTTTGGTCACTTTGCGTCTTTTTCTTGTCATTTTGTGTCTTTTTTTGGTCATTTTGTGTCTTTTGTTTGTTCATTTTGTGTCTTTTGTTTGTTCATTTTGTGTATTTTTGGGTCATTTTGTATCTTTTTTTGGTCATTTTGGTAATTTTGTATCTTTTTTTTGGTCATTTTGTTTTTTTTTTGGTCATTTAGCGCCTTTTTTGGTCATTTTGTGTCTTTTGGTTGGTCATTTTTGGTAATTTTGTGTCCTCTTTTTGGTCACTTTGCGTCTTTTTTGGTAATTTTGTGCCTTTTTTTGGTCGTTTTATGTCTTTTTCTTGTCATTTTGTGTCTTTTTTTGGTCATTTTGTGTCTTTTGTTTGTTCATTTTGTGTCTTTTTTGGTCATTTTGTATCTTTTTTTGGTCATTTTGTGTCTTTTTGGTAATTTTGTATCTTTTTTTTGGTCATTTTGTGTCTTTTTTGGTCATTTAGCGCCTTTTTTGGTAATTTTGTATCTTTTTTTGGTAATTTTGTGTCTTTTTGGTAATTTTGTATCTTTTTTTTGGTCATTTTGTGTCTTTTTTGGTCATTTAGCTCCTTTTTTGGTAATTTTGTGTCTTTGGTTTGGTAATTTTTGTGTCTTTTTTTTGGTAATTTTGTGTCCTTTTTTTGTAATTTTGTGTCTTTTTTGTCATTTTGTGTCTTTTTTGGTCATTTTGTGTCTTTTTTGGTCATTTTGTGTTAGAGCTCGGCCAACATAATGTGATCTCACACACACAAGTTATGGCCTTGCTGCTTTTCCTCATGTCGCAGTACAAAAGCTGACATCACAGATAGCTGGCCAGTAATCCAGTAACGCACTGTGAGAACGATACAGTCTCTCAGCTCAATAAAGGCCTCGCTGATGTATTTTGATGACTTTTAACAAATTACTTTTATGAGAAAAAGCTTGCACGTTAAATTTGATTTAAAGCAGCTATTCTCAACCTCGGGGTCCCAAGGTGATTTCTGGGGGTCGCCAAATCATTCTTCAGTCAGCTCTGTCTCCACTGTGTTAAAGTGTTCATGTGTTAATGTGTTTTAGTCTTTTTGGGCATTTAATGTCTGTTTTTGGTCATTTTGTGTTTTTCTTTTTAGTCATTTTATTTTTTTGTTTGGTCATTTTTGGTAATTCTGTGTCTTTTTTTTGGTAATTTTCTGTCTTTTTTGGTCATTTTGTGTCTTTTGTTTGGTAATTTTGTCTTTTTTGGTCATTTTGTATCTTTTTTTAATCATTTTGCGTCATTTTTTGGTCATTTTGTGTCTTTTTTGGTAATTTTGTATCTTTTTTCTGTAATTTTGTCTTTTTTGGTCATTTTGTATCTTTTATTGGTAATTTTGTGTCTTTTTTTGGTTATTTTGTATCTTTTTTTGTTCATTTTGTGTCTTTTTTGGTCATTTTGTATCTTTTTTTGGTAATTTTTGGTAATTTTGTGTCTTTTTTGTGTAATTTTGTCTTTTTGTCATTTTGGGTCATTTTGTGTCTTTTTTTTTGGTCATTTTGTGTCTTTTTTGGTCATTTTGTGTATTTTCTGGTCATTTTGTCTTCTTTTGATCATTTTGTAGTTAATCTGTGTCTTTTTTTGGTCATTTTTGGTAATTTTGTGTCTTTTTTTGTCATTTTGTTTCTTTTTTGGGCCATTTTGTGGTCATTTTTTGGTCAATTTGAGCCCCTTTTTGCTTAATTTTATGTAATTTTTTTTGTCATTTTGTGTCTTTTTTTGATCATTTTGTCGTGAATTTTATTCTTTTTTATGGGTAATTTTGTGTCTTTTCTGACAAATCCCAAAGTATCAAGTTGTTACTTTCCAAGGAGTCTCTGGCTTGAAGCTGACTGTTACACACTCAGGACAAAGGACTTAGATTAAAAGTAACAATAAAATATAAAAAATATATAAATGCACAGACAGAGAGATGTTTTAGTTGTTGTCTGCTTCATTATTTGTACAAAATTCATCGTATCAACTGAGTTTGTCTGATCTTAAGAACTCCTGCAGTAATGCACTGTGAGAACGATGCAGTCTCTCAATTCAATAAAGAACTCGCTGATGGATTTTGATGACTTATAACGAATGACTTTTATGAGAAAAAGCCCGCACATTCTGTCAAAGTGAAATTTAATATTAACAGTAATAGGAATATGTATTTCCCGAGCTCCTTTTTGCTGTAAAGTGGAGGTGTCTGTCTCTGTCACTGCTTCCTTCTCGCTGCTTTTCCTTCCCGCTCACTTTGTTTCTATTTCTGCCCTCTAATTACCGTCTGTCTATCACTCTCTCCCGACTCCGCTGGTGAACTGCGACTTACACTCCCCTGCGGACTTTTTTTTTTTCTTTTACTGTTTTACAACACAGAATCACATTAGATGTATGAAAGTGTCACAGAGAGAATAAATATCTGCTGTTTGATTCTTAAACTAAGTGCAAATATGAAACACAAAATAATTTGCGCCGTGATATTCACTCCATTTGTGTCACAATTTAGTCATTAACTTGATGCTGTTAGCGATTTTCCAATCCTGCAGTAAATTGTGGGTCGGACAACTTAACTCCTGTGTGGTTTTGACTTTATTTTTTTTAGTGTTGTGGCCTCCTCGATCCACACTGTAAAAAAAGGTGTGACTAAAAACAAGATAAAAACAGTAAATCTGAGGGAAATGATCTTGCTGCATGGACAGATAATTTACCTTGACAAGATTTCTTAAATTAAGATTATTAAATCTAGAAATAAGCATGTTGTACGCTTAAAATAAGAAATTAACTCTTAAAACAAGAAAAATTAAAGCTCCAAGCAAGTGTAAGATAATTGATCATGTTTTTCATCTGCATATAAAAAAGATTTGATGAACAGACAGCCTTTAAATCATTAATATATAAAAGAAAGAGAAGTGGCCCCAAAACACTCCCTTGAGGAACGCCACAGTCAATGCCGAGAGGTTGAGACATTGTACCCCCAATGTCCACCACTTACATTTTATTTCCCAATTAGGAGCCCACCAATTTCACTGGTCAACTGTGTCAAATGCCTTCTGTAGGTCAAACATCATCATACCACAGAACTCCCCATTATCTACCTCTTTTTTTAATGAAATCTGTTAAAAAGAGCAAGCATGTATCAGAAGAGTGAGATTTCCGGAAACCAGACTGTAAGTATGTTTTGTGATGAAAGGTAATTGTCAATTTGTTCCGAGCTCCAAGTTCCGACTTTCGGTGTAAATTTAACAAACATTACATTGCAGCGCACACATAGAGTCTGGTGGCTAATGGTGCGTTCAAGGTCTACAAGAATGTCAGAATTTTCAACGTTGTTCCGAGCTCTAAATTCCGACTTTCAACTTCCGATTTTCAGTGTAAATTAAACACGCCATAACGCGTTATGGGAGGAACGTGTTAGATCCGCCTTCAAAATAAAAGCAAACACATGTAGCTTTCAAAATAAGAGCACATGGATGTGTTAGCAGAATCCACCACAGAATTTACGAGAAACCCTGACAAAATAAGATGCCTTAAATAAAACATAGAAGAACCCTTATTCTCCTTTACAATAATTCATTAAAAATGCAATGATTAAGATGGAATATTGGCATTAAAATGTGTGAAAGGCACCAAATTTAGGCTTTTAGGGCAAAAATTTCTGACAAAAAAAATCCTGTGGGAAACACTAGACGGATAATAACATTTCCCAGCAGTATGTTCAGGGTGATGAAAGGAGGAGAGATGTTTTTGGGTCCTTCATTGAGTCAGATTAAAGTCAGTAAATTTGTTTGGCTGCACTGGGAATTTCATGTACAAACTTCTTTTTATTTATGTAAATATGTTGGTTGTTGTTTACACTACAGTTCATTTAAAAATGTTTAGATAAACACATTTGAGTTAAGGCATGGAGTGGAAAAATAACTCACTGAGGTCAGTCTGACTAACAGAGAATTATGCCCCAGACCATGGGTCTCAAACTCGCGGCCCGCGGGCCAATTGTGGCCCTCGTGACGATATTTTGTGGCCCCCACCTTGATATGAAAGTTTAATGTCAGTTTTATATGAATGGCACTTTACCATGTTGTGTGTTTTGGTAAATTTGTGTCTTTTTCTAATACTTTTGTGTCTTTTTTGGGTCATTTTGTGTCTTTTTTTTTAAAGTAATTTAAGTCTTTTTTTTGGGTTATTTTTGTCTTTTGTTAGTAATTTGTGTCTTTTTTGTGTGTCATTTTGTGTCTTTTAAAGTAATATAGTTTTTTATTGTAATTTTGTGTCTTTTTTGTTGTAATTTTGTGTCTTTTTCTAATAATTTTGTGTCTTTTTTAGGTTATTTTTTGCCCTAGACACACACACACACACACACACACACACACACACAGGCTTCTTGCTTTTATATCAGTCAACTAGTCAGTTATAGTAGAAAACATGAGAATGAATGAGAGTTAGCTAATCAAATAAACTGCTCATTAGAAGCTGCGTTCATTAAGTTTCTGTGTATTTATTTTAAATACGACATCCGTGTCATAGTCTCGACAAAGTTAGAAAAATAAATGTCAAACTTTCATTAAAACAGTTGAAAATGTCAATTATACTTGTGTTTTATAATGAAACTGACGCCTACTCATGGCAACAATTAGCTGACATTAGAGAATACTCGCTAAATGAATATTTAAAGTGAAACTGAGTGTGAGGAAAAAAGGTTTTTATTCCAGTTGTGTGTGTAAATCACTCCCTTGTTACCTCATTAACTCATTCCCTTATATAATAATATAAAATCTGACACATTAAAATAACTGAAAAACATCTGAAGTTTTGAATTTATGGTCTCCGACTGTCACTTATTTTAAATTACAAGAGGAAAAAGGTGCCCTGCTGAGTAAATTATAAATCATTTTTCATATTCTATTTTATTTTTTCCACTCTGTTTCTTCCTCTTTGTGTTATCATTATCAACAGTTTGTACATTTGTTTGCTGAAATGTGATTTACTGTGTATTTTCTGACAATGTATTCAGATAATGTCGAGCTTGATTTTGTTAAAAATAAAAATAATAATAATAATCTGACACATTGGGGCTCATGCAGCAACATTCTCTTATATTTCCTCTTTATATTTTCTCTAAACAGAAAAAAAAAATAAAGCTTCAGGGCCCGAGCAGCCACGGGATCGGCGCCTACGCTGCTGTAAGAACTGCAACTATTGATTAGTTATATTAGCGAATAATCTACATTATTATTATTTTTTCAATGAGTGGCAGAAAAGAGTGAAAAGTGCCCCAAACTGTTTCTCAAAGTCAAAGGTAATGTCTATAACTGCCTTTTTTTGTCAGTCTAAAATACAAAAATATTCAGGTCAATGTGATATAAATCATGGAATAACATTATATTTTCATATTTGAGAGGCTATCAGTCGATTTATTATTATAAAACTAGTGCAGTGCCTGTAGGAAGTATGTATTTGCATACCATCCAGCACATACACATTGAACATTGATATTCACTGGAAACTATTTGAATATTATTGTAAAATGGAACCTTGTAGCTACTTTAAAACTCCTAAAGATAGGTAGGATAAATAGACTTATTGGAAAGATAACATGACCATTTATATTAGTAGTTAATGTGAAACTTTGATAGAATGTTGGCCAAAATCTGTCTGATGTGGGATACAGTTGGCACACGGCTAATTCACCGCAGTTAGCGGCTTTTTGCTGACTCTAGTAAACCCGATGCTAACGTACACGGTTAAAACAATATACAGTGTAAAAGATAAGAAGCTAGACTCTATTTTCACACCACTAAATTAATTGGAAACATAACATGATCATTTATATCAGCAGTTAATGTGAAATTTTGATAGAATGTTAGCTAAAAGCTGTCCGATGTGGGATACAGTTAGCACACGGCTAATTCACTGCCGTTAGCGTCTTTTTGCCGACTCTGGTAAACCTGAGGCTAATGTATACTGTTAAAACAATATACAGTGTGAAAGATCAGAAGTTAGACTCTAGTTTCACACCACTTAATTCATTGGAAACATAACATGACCATTTATATTGGTAGTTAAAGGGAAATTTTGATAGAATATTAGCGAAAAGCTGTGCGATTTAGGATACAGTTAGCACAAGGCTAATTCACTGGTGTTAGCATCCTTTTTGCCGACTCTGGTAAACCCGATGCTAATGTACGCGGTTAAAATTATATACAGACTGAAAGATAAGACAATAGACTCTAGTTTCACACTACTTAATTAATTTAAATTAGTAGTTAATGTAAAATTTTGATAGAATGTTAGCCAAAAGCTGTCCGATGTGGGATACAGTTAGCGCACGGCTAATTCACCTGCGTTAGCGTCTTTTTGCCGACTCTAGTAAACCCGAGGCTAACGTACATGGTTAAAACGATATACAGTGTGAAAGATCAGAAGTTAGACTCTAGTTTCACACCACTTAATTCATTTGAAACATAACACGACCATTTATATCAGTAGTTGATGTGAAATTTTAATAGAATGTTAGCCAAAAGCTGTCCGATGTGGGATACACTTAGCACACAGCTAATTCACCAGCGTTAGCGCCTTTTAGCTGACTCTGGTAAAGCCAAGGCTAACATACACGGTTGAAACTATATACAGACTGAAAGATAAGACGTTAGACTGTAATTTCACACCACTTAATTCATTTGAAACATAACATGACCATTTATATTAGTAGTTAATGTGAAATTTTGATAGAATGTTAGCCAAAAGCTGTCCGATGTGGGATACAGTTAGCACACAGCTAATTCCCCAGCTTTAGCATCTTTTTGCAGACTCTGGTAAACCCGAGGCTAATATACACGGTTAAAACGATATACAGAAAAAAGATTAGACTTAGTTAGACTCTAGAGTTCGACTCTAGTTTCACACTCCTTAATTTAAGAAATCTTGTTGAGTGAAATTATCTGTCCATGCATCTATAATTTTATGCAAAATGCAATACATGTTTTTGACAAAATCACTGTATTTTGTGGAACACGTTTTTTTTGCAGGTGTGTATTCATCATAGACTATATATAAGGTATGCATGCAGGCAAATATATACGTGAACCGCCTTCAAAATAAAAGCACTATTGATTTCTAATTTCTGGGTAACTTCACTGTAAAAAAAGATAAACAATAGCTACTCAATAAAATTGAGGCAACAGATTGCATGCAATATTATTAATTAAATCTAACTACGTTACAAGTTGAGTTAATAACAACTTAACAGGAAGTGTTAAGTGTCAATTAAAAACGGACTAATTCTATTGTGTTGGATTCATTCAAAATTCTCTTGATTTAGAATTAAATACACATAAAGATTATATTTAATGTGGTCAAAATAAGTAGATTCTATCTCAAACATTTTTATAATAAAGTTAGTTAAACAACTGCCTCAAAATCAAGGACGCATTTATATTTAATACATTTTATCAAATATATTAAGTAAAATGAAATGACTACAGAATATTTATTACAGTGTTCACCGCGGGACGGACAAGGATTCGGGCTGGATGTGGCCAGAGGGTTAAAACAGTCTGAAAATGAAAAAAATATTTATCACAATTGTTTCTGAGAAAGCAAATATATATATATATATATATATATATATATATATCGCCTAACAAAAATAGCAGCCGCGACCCCAAATTTAACATGCATGTTGTCCGCGACCCCCGCTTACTGAACACAATCTCACACCCACAGTTCAGATCACCCAAAAAAGAAACAAAATGACCACAAAAAGACACTAAATTACTAAAAAAAAGACACAAAATTACCAAAAAAGGAAACAAAATTACCAAAAAAGACACAAATTGACCACAAAATGATCAAAAAAGACACAAAATGACCCAAAAAAGACACAAATTGACCAAAAAAAGACACAAAATTACCAAAAAAAGAAACAAGTTGACCACAAAATGATAAAAAAAGACACAAAATGACCAAAAAAAGACACAAAATGACCAAAAAAAAATACACAAAATGACCAAAAAAGACACAAACTTACCAAAAAAAGACACAAATTGACCAAAAAAGACACAAAATTACCAATAAAAACCCACAAAATGACCAAAAAGGACACAAATTGACCACAAAATGATCAAAATAAAGACACAAAATGACCAAAAAAGACATTAAATGGCCAAAAAGACTAAAACACATGAACACTTTAACACAGTGGAGACAGAGCTGACTGAAGAATGATTTGGCGACCCCCATTGGGATCCCAACCCCAAGGTTGAGAATAGCTGCTCTAGAGGGTTAAAACAGTCTGAAAATGAAAATAATATTCATTACAATTGTTTCTGAGAAAGCAAATATATAAATATATATATATAGGCTAACAAAAATAGCAGCCATGACAGCTCTGGTTGCGTGTCTGTCTGTTTGGGAACACGTGCTGTCATGTGACTCAGAGTCAGAGACCCGAATATATAAACAGACGAGCTGCAGAAACAAACACCTCCATGGAGTTCAACATCTCACACACACAGCGGCCATCATCCACTCCTACGGAGCCACAAATAGGCGCGTATCCCTTCTCCGCTGTCTCAACAGCACATTGATATACCAGTTAGCTGTGATGTGTGAGGTTAAGTACAAAGACTGAGCTGGTGGTGGTGGGCGGGGGAGGGGGGGCTGCAGGTAGGTAGAGAGGGAGAGGTGAGCAGAGTGGGAGTCCTCCATGATTCATACCAGCTACTCCCAGAATCCACTCAGCGCCGCCAGTGGGATATCATAGCGTCTATTGATGTAAAGAGTTTTCTTTCTGCTCCCATGTTGGAAAAGTTCAAAGTTATTGATTTGGCCAGAGAGCTCGCTAAGAGTAGGTGTTCCACATACCTGAACCACCAGCTCATTTTATTTTTAAGCAGCAAAAGCAGGACCATCACTTTACCCGCTTGGAGGGATTTCACAAAGAGACTCCTCGCCCTCGGAGATCCTGCACTGCAAAAAAACAACAAGATAAAAAGACTAAATCTGAGGGAAATGATCTGGCTGCATGGACAGATTTGGACTACTTGACTAGATTTCTTTAATTAAGATTATTCAATCTAGAAATAAGCATGTTGAACGCTTAAAATGAGATATTAACTGTTAAAAGAAGTTCATTTTGTGTCTCTTTTGTACATTTTTTTGGTAATTTTGTGAAAGATGTAAAATGACACAAAAAAAGATACAAAATGACCAAAAAGACACAAAAAAGACACAAAAATTACCCCAAAAAAGACACAAAATGACAAAAAAAGAAAACCAAAAGACGTAAAATCCCAAAAAAAGACATAAAATGACCAAAAAGACACAAAGACGTAAAAATTACCCAAAAAAAGAAACAAAACACGTAAAATCACAAAAAAGACATAAAAAGACAAAAAATTACCAAAAAAACCCTCACAAAATGACCTTAAAAATACTTTTTTTGGTCTTTTTATGTCTTTTTTGTGATTTTAAGTCTTTTGTTTCTTTTTTTGGTCATTTTGTGTCTTTTTTGTGTCATTCTACATCTTTTTTTCAGTCAAAAAATGACCAAAAAAGACAAAAAAATGCACAAAAGAGACACAAAATGAACTTGTTTTAAGAGTTAATTTCTTATTTAAAGTGTTCAACATGCTTATTTCTAGATTTAATAATCTTAATTGAAGAAATCTTGTCAAGGTAAATTATCTGTCCATGCAGCAAAATCATTTCCCTCAGATTTAGTCTTTTATCTGGTTTTTAGACACCTTTTCTTTTACAGTGCATCACTTTTCCAGCTTGCAGGGATCCCACAAAGAGCCTCCTCTCCCTCGGATCTGCTGCTTATTCATCTCCTCTGTTCCCACCTCTCTGGCCTTTCCTGCTCTGGTTCCTCCCTCCTTCCTGCAGCCGTGTCTCGTGTGAGATAAAGAGTCGGAGTACAGAGGGTAGGCTGGCAGGATCACTGTTTATGGACGTTTGAGCCCAGTCTCTGAGAAAGGTAATTTCACGCCTGGTGGCTCTGACTCCAGTCCCAACGTTGTCCCTGTGATTAATTAGGCTTTTTAAACGAACAAACCGGGAGCCAGGTGAAGATGTTAATTATCCCTCCGGTATGCAGATAGAATATAGTCACATCCCTGCAGCGCTGCTTAGCCTGCACACACTCCAACACATGCACAAAGGTTAGCTCTCATCAACATACACCCCTATGCAAATCAACACTTTATGACTCCATATACTCTATGGAGTCTTGGACTAGTTTGTCCATTTTTGAATACTTTTCATGTCTTTTCGTGTCTTTTTTGTGTCTTTTTTGGTGTCTTTTTTGTGTCTATTGTTGTGTTTTTTTTTGGTCATTTTGTGTCTTTTTGTGTAAGTTTTTGTCATTTTGTCTCTTTTTTTTTTAGTAATTGTGTGTCTTTTTTGTGTCTTTATTGGTATTTTTGTGTTTTTTTCTAGTCATTTTGTGTCTCTGTGTCTTTTTTAGTCATTTTGCGTCTTTTTTGTCATTTGTGTCCTTTTTTTAGTCATTTTGTGTCTTTTTTTGTGTCTTTATTGGTAATTTTGTGTCTTTTTTGTCATTTTGTGTCTTTTTTTTAAGTCATTTTGTGTCTTTTTTTGTGTCTTTATTGGTAATTTGGTGTTTTTTTCTAGTCATTTTGTGTCTTTTTGTGTCTTTTTTAAAATGTCTTTTTGTGTCTTTTTTGTCATTTTGTCTCTTTTTTATAATTTTTTCTCTTTTTTGTCATTTTGTCTCTTTTTTTGTCATTTTGTCTCTTTTTTCTAGTCAAAAATTACAAAAAGCACAGATAAAAACACAAAAACACACCAAAAAATTACAAAAAACACATAAAAACACAGAACACCCACATAAAAAACAAAAAATTACAAAAAACAAAAGCACACATAAAAAATAAATACTTAAAACACACAAAAAATACCCCCAAATCACACAAATAAACAGTAAACACAAAAGATTGCATTAAAAATGTTGAAACGCACACTGCAAAATCTGAAAAATCTCTGCAAAAAAAGTAAAATCATGTTACACTTGGTCGTGAGGATTTTAACCTTTGCTGAAAAAGAGTTGACACACTAAATTGGACATGGAAACTTCTGGGAAAACCAAAACTTTAGAGAAAAGCTGACATCCAAACACGCAATAAAGTGCAAAATCTGATCCGACCACAGAAACAAACAAGCGTATGCAAGCTTTTATAACAGACAGGAAACCTGAATCATCCTCATTATATAACAACCATAAGATATATCTGTCTGACTGGAAAATATGGGTCCTGCAGTCTGCTTTGTGATTCCTTCTAGGATAACAGTAATTCATTAGTTGTGTGTGCTGTTTATGTCTTTTATTTTTGCTTGTGTTTAACTTCTATTTCTATTATGTGTTTACAGAATGAGTCACACATCAAACTGAGCAAACTCCTTCCTCTGCTGCAGACTGTGATAGATAGAGCTCTGGGAGGAGAAAGTGAAGGACCTTGAGGGTTTTTTTCTTCTTTCTTTTTTTTTATTAATAGCAAATACTGTTTCCAAGAACATTAATGAACTTTGAGGCTTAAATGTATTTAGTTAGGGCCAGTGCTGCACTACTGTTATACTGTGGATTTCTGATTCTTCCTCTTCCGGACGCAATTTAGTCCCGCTACTAGTCCTACAACTTGGAGAGTTGCAGGACAAATTATACATCAAAACGTGCAGTTTGATCGGGATCGGTGTGCTATTACTTTTCTCGTGAAAAACTGCCCAAAATTTTGCATTGAAATGAATGGGACGGCTGAAAAAAATGAGCGAGAAAGAACAATAATTGGAGATTTTTAAACGTCTACTTTTCCGGCATAATTTCACCTAGAGACTCCATTTAAACTTTAAACAGTAGACACAAGTCTTGTGTATCGGTGTATTAATCCACGTTTCGATAGGTCATATAGTTTTTATTAATCCCTGTTCAATGACCATGATCATTTTTGGAGAAATTCAGAGATTATAATGGGTGTGTATTGCACGGAATGTTCGCGTCACAGTGTGTGACATCATCGCCAGAGTGTAGAGGGAGAGAAAAAACTGTCAAAAAATACATTTGAAAACTGCGCTCCAGGCCGCAAATTCCACTCTACAGAAATAATTTATACATAGAAACGTAGGAAAATTAGTCTTCTCCCTCACAATCCTCTGGTAAAGCTGTCAGAGTTATAGTTTGGGCGTAGGACGCACAGATGATCCACCAACACGCACCAACAGCCTCATTGGCTCCCATATTAAAAACGCAGGAAGATTTCTGAAAAAGGGAGATGTAACAGTTTTTTCAGATCGCTCTAACAAAGCTATTTTTTCATTTTTCTTTAAAAAAAACATATGTAGACGTTCAGGAAGAACTCAGGATGCTCAAAGTGAAGTCGGATCAATGATAGGTATTATGGTTTTGCCAAAAATGCTTTCTGTTCGAGGCCAGAAATTCCAGTCTGTCCACCTCTGGCTGCTGTCACTGTTCTTGAACATTCAAGTGGCAGTTAATTCTGTTGATTGCTCTGCTCTGATTGGTTGACCCCAACGCCTTTGATCTTTGAATGCTGAATGCTTGTTGTAGGTGTGCTCCTTGTATATTATATAGTATCATAACATTACTAGTATTAATTGTTATAAATCTCAGAAGAATCTCATCATAGTGTACACACACCGGCAGTAGCCCCTGTGGCCCTTTCACAGTTTACCCAGAGGACATTTTCTTTGTCAGGTTGTCAGGTCACTCTGCTCGGGCCAGTTCATCGCTCCTGGCAGCTTTAATTTATCTTGTTTTAAGAGTTAATTTCTTATTTCAAGTGTTCAACATGCTTATTTCTAGATTTAATAATCTTAATTTAAAAAATCTTGTCAAGTGAAATTTAGTGTTTTTATCTGGTTTTTAGACACATCTTTTCTGCAGTGTGGTTCAGGAACGTCAAGATTCAATCTGTAGCTTGCAGAATCATATAATGCCATTAGTCTCTCTTTATATTGTTCATATTGTTTTGTCTAAGTAACTGAAAAAACTTGATCTTGCTGAAAGGTTGAGTGTAGATCAGGCCGTGTCCAGTTCAACGGCTCAATTTTCATTTTTGGAACAATTTCTACACAATTGCAGGATGTTTTGAGAGGAACATGGAGACAATGGTTGTTTATTCAACAGAGAAGTCAAGAATCCTTTCCGCATCAATGTGTGTTAGGTAACTAAAAAAACATTTGAAACAGGCAGACACACACACACACACACACACACACACACACACACACACAATACGTGCCTCCAGGAGGCCATATTGAAACCCTATTTTGCAGACTTTTCCAAAGGAAACAGCATTGCCATTTTGCACCACAAAAAAATCACTCCAAACGTCATTTCCTGGCCCTTCTCCATCTGGAAAAAAATATATTCCCACTGATTTAATTTAGTATCTCTTTTTGTAATTTTACATATTTTGGGGGGTCATTTTTAGTCTTTTTTGGATAATTTAGCATCTTTTTTGGTAATTTTACATGTTTTTTGGGGTCATTTTGTGTCTTTTTTTGATAATTTAGCATCTTTTTTTGTAATTTTACATATTTTTTGGGGTCATTTTTAGTCTTTTTTGGATAATTTAGCATCTTTTTGGGTAATTTTGCATGTTTTCGGGGTCATTTTGTGACTTTTTTGGGGAATTCTGCATATATTTTGGTAATTTTACATGTTTTTTGGGGTCATTTTGTGACCTTTTTTGGATAATTTAGCATCTTTGGTAATTTTACATGTTTCTTGCGGTCATTTTGTGACTTTTTTTAGTCTTTTTTGGATAATTTAGCATCATTTTTGGTAATTTTAACATGTTTTTTGGGTAATTTTGTGACTTTTTGGGGAAATGTTGCATATTTTTTGGTAATTTTAAATGTTTTTTAGGGTCATTTTTGTGACTTTTTTGACTACTTTAGCGTCTTTTTTGCTAATTCTACATGTTTTTTTGGAGGAACATGGAGACAATGGTTGTTTATTCAACAGAGAAGTCAAGAATCCTTTTGGCATCGATGTGTTAGGTAACTAAAAAAACATTTGAAACATGCAGACACACACACAGACACAGACAGACAGACACACACACACACACACACACACACACACACACACACACACACACACACACATACAATAAATGCCTGCATGCAGCATACAAGAAAAGAGTGTGCCACACACACACTGCTTCAGGTCAGAGGGGACCAACATTTCAATCTTCTCTACAAATTTGTGATGAGCAGTGTGTTTTGCTGCTCCTGTGGGAACTGGCACACATAATTAATTTGGTTTCATAAACTTCTGCTACCACATAGTGGGGAGGCTGGGAGCTCCGAGCAAACAAATATTTAAATTATTACATCCAGCCGTCGTCATTCCCAGGTAATCCAGGTGGAATAATCATGTGTGTATGCCTGCATAAATATACGTAGTCATGTGTGCACAAATGCCAGAGAAGAGAAGAAGCTGCTGCTGCTGCTGCTGCTGCTGCTGCTGCAGAGTTCCCAGGGAAATCAGAGCTCATACAGAAAGAGAAAGAGAAAGAGGGTGGGTTGGTTTGTGGTGGTGGTGGAGGGTACAAATAAATAAATTTGTTGCGAAAGCATTTTTGGGGGTCAATTTTAGTCTTTTTTGGACAATTTAGCATCTTTTTTGGTAATTTCACATGTTTTTTGGGGTCATTTTGTGACTTTTTTAGTCTTTTTTGGACAATTTAGCATCTTTTTTGGTAATTTCACATGTTTTTTGGGGTCATTTTGTGACTTTTTCAGTCTTTTTTGGACAATTTAGCATCTTTTGGGGTAATTTCACATGTTTTTTGGGGTCATTTTGTGACTTTTTTAGTCTTTTTTGGACAATTTAGCATCTTTTTTGGTAATTTTACATGTTTTTTGGGGTCATTTTGTGACTTTTTTAGTCTTTTTTGGACAATTTAGCATCTTTTTTGGTAATTTCACATGTTTTTTGGGGTCATTTTGTGACTTTTTTAGTCTTTTTTGGACAATTTAGCATCTTTTTTGGTAATTTCACATGTTTTTTGGGGTCATTTTGTGACTTTTTTAGTCTTTTTTGGACAATTTAGCATCTTTTTTGGTAATTTCACATGTTTTTTGGGGTCATTTTGTGACTTTTTTAGTCTTTTTTGGACAATTTAGCATCTTTTTTGGTAATTTCACATGTTTTTTGGGGTCATTTTGTGACTTTTTCAGTCTTTTTTGGACAATTTAGCATCTTTTTTGGTAATTTCACGTTTTTTGGGGTCATTTTGTGACTTTTTTAGTCTGTTTTGGACAATTTAGCATCTTTTTTGGTAATTTCACATGTTTTTTGGGGTCATTTTGTGACTTTTTTTTAGTCTTTTTTGGACAATTTAGCATCTTTATTGGTAATTTTACATGTTTTTTTGGGGTCATTTTGTGACTTTTTTTAGTCTTTTTTGGACAATTTAGCATCTTTATTGGTAATTTCACATGTTTTTTGGGGTCATTTTGTGACTTTTTTAGTCTTTTTTGGACAATTTAGCATCTTTTTTGGTAATTTCACATGTTTTTTGGGGTCATTTTGTGACTTTTTTTTGTCTTTTTTGGACAATTTAGCATCTTTATTGGTAATTTTACATGTTTTTTTGGGGTCATTTTGTGACTTTTTTAGTCTTTTTTGGACAATTTAGCATCTTTTTTGGTAATTTCACATGTTTTTTGGGGTCATTTTGTGACTTTTTTAGTCTTTTTTGGACAATTTAGCATCTTTTTTGGTAATTTCACATGTTTTTTGGGGTCATTTTGTGACTTTTTTAGTCTTTTTTGGACAATTCAGCATCTTTTTTGGTAATTTCACATGTTTTTTGGGGACATTTTGTGACTTTTTTGTGAAATGTTGCATCTTTTTTTGGTAATTTTACATGTTTTTTTGGGGTCATTTTGTGACTTTTTTAGTCTTTTTTGGACAATTTAGCATTTTTATTGGTAATTTTACATGTTTTTTGGGGACATTTTGTGACTTTTTTGTGAAATTTTGCATCTTCTTTTTGGTAATTTTACATGTTTTTTTGGGGGCGTTTTGTGACTTTTTTTTAGTCTTTTTTGGATAATTTAGCATCTTTTTTTCGTAATTTTACATAGTTTTTGGGGTCATTTTTAGTCTTTTTCGGATAATTTAGCATCTTTTTTTCGTAATTTTACATATTTTTTGGGGTCATTTTAACATAATTAATTTGGTTTCATAAACTTCTGTTACCACATACTGGGGAGGCTGGGTAAACAAATATTTAAATCCAGCCGTCGTCATTCCCAGGTAATCCAGGTGGAATAATCATGTGTGTATGCCTGCATAAATATACGTAGTCATGTGTGCTGAAATGCCAGAGAAGAGAAGAAGCTGCTGCTGCTGCTGCTGCTGCTGAGTTCCCAGGGAAATCAGAGCACATACAGAAAGAGAAAGAGGAAGAGGAAGGGTGGGTTTGTGGTGGTGGTGGAGGGTACAAATAAATAAATTTGTTGCGAAAGCATTTTTGGGGGTCAATTTTAGTCTTTTTTGGATAATTTAGCATCTTTTTGGGTAATTTCACATGTTTTTTGGGGTCATTTTGTGACTTTTTTAGTCTTTTTTGGACAATTTAGCATCTTTTTTGGTAATTTCACATGTTTTTTGGGGTCATTTTGTGACTTTTTTAGTCTTTTTTGGACAATTTAGCATCTTTATTGGTAATTTTACATGTTTTTTGGGGTCATTTTGTGACTTTTTTAGTCTTTTTTGGACAATTTAGCATCTTTTTTGGTAATTTCACATGTTTTTTGGGGTCATTTTGTGACTTTTTTAGTCTTTTTTTGACAATTTAGCATCTTTTTTGGTAATTTCACATGTTTTTTGGGGACATTTTGTGACTTTTTTGTGAAATTTTGCATCTTTTTTGGTAATTTTACATGTTTTTTGGGGTCATTTTGTGACTTTTTTAGTCTTTTTTGGACAATTTAGCATCTTTTTTGGTAATTTTACATGTTTTTTGGGGACATTTTGTGACTTTTTTGTGAAATTTTGCATCTTTTTTTTGGTAATTTTACATTTTTTTGGGGGGTCATTTTGTGACTATTTTTTTTAGTCTTTTTTGGATAATTTAGCATCTTTTTTTTCGTCATTTTACATAGTTTTTGGGGTCATTTTTAGTCTTTTTTGGATAATTTAGCATCTTTTTTTTCGCAATTTTACATATTTTTTGGGGTCATTTTAACATAATTAATTTGGTTTCATAAACTTCTGTTACCACACACTGGGGAGGCTGGGTAAACAAATATTTAAATCCAGCCGTCATCATTCCCAGGTAATCCAGGTGGAATAATCATGTGTGTATGCCTGCATAAATATACGTAGTCATGTGTGCTGAAATGCCAGAGAAGAGAAGAAGCTGCTGCTGCTGCTGCTGCTGCTGAGTTCCCAGGGAAATCAGAGCACATACAGAAAGAGAAAGAGGAAGAGGAAGGGTGGGTTTGTGGTGGTGGTGGAGGGTACAAATAAATAAATTTGTTGCGAAAGCGAGGGGAGCGGGAAAAAGAATTAGGAGCGAGGAGAGAGAGGGAAAGGAAAGGAAAGGCTGCAGAGTTTGAGGGAGTAAAGTGTTGACGCCAGGCTGCTGCTGGCAGCTGACAGACGGAGAATGTGGGCTGGTTTCTGGGTTGCAATCAAATCCCTATAAACAGAGTGATCATTCACTCTGCCTAAACTCTGCTGCATTACTGCCAAGCAGCCAGCACACACACACACACACACTCACACATGCACACACATCACATGCAGTCGGGACAACAGAAAGGTAGAAAGAGTTTCAGTTCCGAGTTTGTAGTCCGCGCACGTTGGACATCTTTGCTTTGGTTTTGTGTCTTCTTTAGGTCATTTTGTGTCCTTTTTTGGTAATTTTTACATCTTTTTTGTGTCTTTTTTTGGTATTTTACGTCTTTTTTTGTGATTTTACGTCTTTTGTTTCTTATTTTGTGATTTTACGTCTTTTGTTTCTTTTTTTGGTCATTTTGTGTCTTTTTTTTCATTTTTGTTTTCATTTTTGTGTCTTTTTTGTGTCATTTTATATATATATATATATACATATATTGTGTTGTCTCCTTTATTTGTATCTTACCTATTTGTATTTTCTTTTAAATCTCATTTAAAAACTCACTTTTATCGATTGGCCTTCTCTTAATTTCCTTTCATTATTGTTGTATGATTACCTGGTTGTGATTGGTGATTTTAAATTTTAATTTCTTCTTGTTGTTTTATTTTGTTGTTGTCAGTAAATTGTATTTGATATGTTTTATTTCCGTTGTACAGCATCTTGTAACTTGTTTTTGAAAGGTGCTATATAAATAAAGTTATTATTATTATTATTATTATTATGAACTTGCTGTCTTTTATATTTGTATTCTTTTTTAAAATTTTTAAGGGACTACGGATGCAAACTAGCAGCTTTGCTATAATCCGACATATTTACAAAGATGTTTTTCGATGTTTATTAATGTGCACTGTCCCTATCCAAAAATAAAATATTAAAGTATATATATATATATATATATATATATATATATATATATATATATTACATTAAATACATATTACAGTGTATTTTACAGTGGAGTAATGTATATATAATTTTTAAAAACTGTAAAAAATACTGTTTTGGCTGATATTTTCATTTACGGTGTTTCGTACTGCAACTAAATTAACAAATTGATCATTTTATGGTCTTTTAATGCCATGGTTTAGCAGTTTTTCACCGTAAAATATAATTTTTTTACAGTGTATATGCATGGATAAATCCTGCTTGCATAGATGCATTCACACAGACCGGAGAGCAGAAAAGAGACGAGTTGGAGGACGGAAATGACAAGAAATATAAGAAAGAGACAGGAAGGTGTTGGAAATGAAAGAGATTAGCTTTAATCCCTAAACTCCCTTGGGGGTCAAGAGTGCTCCAGTGTGTCTTTTAGGTTTCAGTGTATAGAACGGCGGGATATTTCTGAGGTGATGTAGGAGTTGTGACTTTGTTGTAGTTAATGTCTGATAAGCTCCTTAGCAATATAACATTCAGAGGAATACACTCTAAACTTCGCAGGCAGGCAGGTGGTTTTTAGAATAACAGGATAAGTGGAGAACTTTCACACCCCAAGGATGGAATTTACCTTTTGATCTCAGTAAGAGGCGACACACACCAAAAACAACCACGTTCTGCTTCTGTTTGCACAGTCACAAAAGGAAAAAAAATCATTGGGCTGCACGTCAGAGCCCATCAAGAATTTCTTCCATCTCAGTCTGGACCAATAAAGTGGGAGCTTACCTGTGCACTTACTCCACTCAGAGGGAGAATCAGTGAGCATGGAAACACCAAGTCAGGGAAAAGAAAAACTCTCATTGACTTCACATGCTTCTTAATGCGTCTGCCTCAAGGTCCTGCTGTTCCCAACCAGCTGCTGCCATCACAGGCTGATTCCAGGCTACTGTACTGTGAACTAATGGCTTTGTTTTCTCCACATGTGCCACAGGTCGCTGCTCATGTCTACGCCTGCTCCCGGACTGCAGTTGCTCTGAAAAAACAAAAAAACAAACAAAAAAAGGTTGGAATTAAAGGCGTGCAAGAGCTGCTGACTGATGGATTGTCTGACTGATAACTGTGGACACTGCTTGTCTTAAAGACCACGGCCATTGTTTCACAGTAACAACTTAAAATCTTTACAGGTTTTAAAACAATGGGCTTAATTTCAGATAGAGGTAGAATGAAGTGGACTTTTTTGAGCATTTTTCCCTGTTGACCCTCTGTGACAGCTATTCTCAACCTTAGGGTTGGCAAATAATTCAGCTCTGTCTCCACTGTGTTAAAGTGTTCATGTGCTAATGTGTTTTAGTCTTTTTGGTCATTTAATGTCTTTTTTTCCCATTTTGTGTTTTTTGTAGTCATTTTGTGTCTTTTTTGGTCATTTTGTTTCCTTTTTTGGTCATTTTGTGTCTTTTTTTAGTCATTTTGTGTCTTTTTTTGTCATTTTGTGTCTTTTTTTTTAACTTATAGCAAAGGACTTAGATTAAAAGTAACAATAAAATATAAAATATATATATATATGCACAGACAGATAGATGTTTTGGTTGTTGTCTGCTTCATTATTTGTCCAAAATTTGTCGTATCAACTGAGTTTGCCAAGGTGGGGGTCGCCACTCAAAAAGGTTGAGAACTACTGAACTATGGTTCAGTTTTGCCCCATTTTTGGTCTGTCAAATTTCTACAATGCATGTTTTTGAGTGATGCAATACTTTAAAAAAGAGGGAAGAGTATAGGGAACCAATAGCAATGCTTTAATTTGTCACAAGACCTCTAGGAGGCCATATTGAAACACTATTTTGCAAAGGGAACAGTTTTACCATTTTGCGCCACAAAAAATCACTCAAAACGTCATTTCCTGGCAGTCTTTTTTGGATAATTTAGCATCTTTTCTGTCTTTTTAATAATAGATAATAATAAAATGTATTATTATTTATTATTAAAAAGATAATAATTATTTGGAAGGTACCTTTCTTGGTACTCAAAGATACAAAGGTACAAAAAGATAGAAAAATTAAACAACAATGAAATGCACAATTTGACATGTTTTTGGGTGATTTTGTGACTTTTTTTGGTCCTTTTTTTTGTAATTTAGCATCTTTTTCGGTAATTTTATCTGTTTTTTGGGGTCATTTTGTGACTTATTTTTGTGAAATGTTGCACATTTTTCGGTAATTTTATGTTTTTGGGGTCATTTTGTGACTTTTTTGGGTAATTTAGCATCATTTTTGGTAATTTTACATGTTGTTTGGGGTCTGATACGTGAGTAAACCTTCATTTTTGATAGTTTCATACACCTAGACTGTTGAAGACATTCATTTCATTGATTGAAAATGTTTTTACAATTCTAGCTTTTGTTATTTCGTTAACTATAATAACCTTGATGCGAACTATGTCACTCTTTATACTACGTTACCTAACTTCCTCCTTTAAGGCGGCCCTGCAGATCCTGGAGGTCAACAATAACACTGAAAGTTTTATTGATTGATAGAAAGAAGAAAAAAAAGTGGAAGCAAATGGTCGTTAAATTATAACATTCCCATAGCTGTAGTTTTTTGGCTCCGTTTCATATCCAGACATGATGCTTTTACAGAGAATTTCCATAAAGTTTTATTGATTGATTAAAAGAAGGAAAAAAAAAGTGGAAGTAAATGGTTGGAGCTATTGGAATGTTATAATTTAACAGTTTTTTGGCTCGGTTTCATATCCAGACATGATGCTTTTACAGAGAATTTCCATAACGTTTTATTGATTGATAAAAAGAAGGGGGGGAAAAGTGGAAGTAAATGGTCATTAAATTATAACATTCCAATAGCTCCAGTTTTTTGGCTCCGTTTCATATCCAGACATGATGCTTTTACAGATAATTTCCATCAAGTTTTATTGATTGATAAAAAGAAGGGGAAAAAAGTGGAAGTAAATGGTTGTTAAATTATAACATTCCAATAGCTCCAGTTTTTTGGCTCCGTTTCATATCCAGACATGATGCTTTTTCAAAGAATTTCCATAAAGTTTTATTGATTGATAAAAAGAAGGAAAAAAAAGTGGAAGTAAATGGTCGTTAAATTATAACATTCCAATAGCTCCAGTTTTTTGGCTCCGTTTCACATCCAGACATGATGCTTTTACAGATAATTTCCATAAAGTTTGATTGATTGATTAAAAGAAGGAAAAAAAGTGGAAGTAAATGGTTGGAGCTATTAGAATGTTATAATTTAACAATTTTTTGGCTCAGTTTCATATCCAGACATGATGCTTTTACAGATAATTTCCATAAAGTTTTATTGATTGATAAAAAGAAGGGGGGAAAAAGTGGAAGTAAACGGTTGTTAAATTATAAACATTCCAATAGCTCCAGTTTTTTGGCTCCGTTTCACATCTAGACATGCTTTTACAGAGAATTTCCATAATGTTTTGCTATAAAGGTTGCAGGTGTAAAAGGGGTTATTGTATGTCTATCACTTAATTTAATATAAACTGAAAGGTGCCCTCTGTTTCAGATTGTAGAATCAATATCAACATCTCATTTCCTGGTTTTTCCATTTCCCCAGATCCCCAGACCCTGATGGAGGCTGGAGCAACTTAATCAGCAGTTTAAGGAAACCACTTTTGCTCCTCTGGCTGACAATGAAGGACAATGAAGACAGCTGCTGTACCTATAGCGGTGTGACTGTGAGCCCAGTATGAGCCCGTATTTACATTTCAGTCAATAGAGTATTCACTCATCTGTTTGAATGACCTTGTAACGTCAGTAATCCCTGCTTCACAATGAATAAATACATAAACAATGAAATTTCTCCTGCTCGCCGTCGCTCATTTTGAAAGAAAGTGAGACAAGGAAGAAACAGTGAGGTGTGTGACTCAGATTTCACGGTAATTTGACAACTCATAAGTAATTGCACTCTCATAAAGAGTGGAGAAGCTGTTTGTTCCTACAGGGTTACAGCTACTGTGCTAATGGTCCAATCCATATTGTACTTGTGCAGAAAACAGCCAGGCAATCAACGTGTCGGACCAATTACCGTGTAGCCCCCCATCGCATGTAGCATATGTAGCATGCTCTTGACACTGAATGAACAGAAAAACTCCAAAACATGACCTGTGAGTGCAATCTGTGTGTGTTTTCTCCTCTTCAGTATTAGTTTCAGCTCTGCAGAACACAGAGGAACAAGAGGGGAACAACACATTTCAAAGAGTAAAACTGCTTCCAGTGTGTTCTACTATTTATATATAAATCTTTGTATAAAATAAGTTTGTAGGGGTAAAAAAACCCAGAATCTACATATTTATAAATATTGAAACCTGAGAATATATATTGAATCAAAGGTTTTAATATATATTCTCAATATTCTGTATATATTCTCAAGTTTATATATATATATATATACACATACACATATAAATATATATACATATATATACACACACACACACACATATATACATATTTATGCATATATACACATATATATATAAACATATATACATGCATATACACACACACACACACACATACACACACACACATACATATATACACATATACACACATACATACACACACACACACACACACACACACACACACACACATACACATATATATAACAAATATTATAACATATATATATATATAACTTAACAAATATTGTTAATTTAAACCAAAAGTCTTTTTCAAGTAAAATACTTTTGGTTTAAATTAACAATATTTGGTCATAAAAACATTTTTGCACAGTTTGGAGCTTTATTTGAGTAATGAGTATATGTACATATATACTCCTATAATTGAGTATATGTAGCATGCTCTTGACACCGAGTGAACAGAAAACTCCAAAACATGAACCGTGAGTGCAATCTGTGTGTGTTTTCTCCTCTTCAGTATTAGTTCCAGCTCTGCACAACACAGAGGAAAAAGGGGGAACAACACATTTCAAAGAGTAAAACTGCTTCCAGTGTGTTCTGTCTGCAACCTGATGTTTTATTCAGAGATGAGTTCAGTTCACTTCACTCTGCTATAGTGATTTATATAGGGCCTGCTTGAACAAATGAGGGTTTTTTTCCCCTCCTCAACGCAAAGACAAAGACAGAAGGAGGAGAAAGCTATTTGCAATTTGGAGCATCAATAAAAATGCAAATAGTGGGAAACCATTTCTCAGCTGTGACAATGGAGGCGTTGTCATTGCGGCGCCCAAAGACAGCGAGACGGATGGACCCGCCCGAATCCACAACCCAGAATTCTTTATCTTTAAACTGAAACACTCAGACTCACAGAGGAGAGAGGAGGGGATTTCTGTCTGTTTCTTGCTTGTTTCTGCTGCTCCGTAAAGGTGATTTCTGTGTTTGTGGAGCATGGCGGTGGCGGTGGCGCTCGCTGCACAGGAGCAGATGTTGGACCGACATTCACGCTGGACGTGTCACTGTTGACACGCGGAGCAAGCCGAGGGCTGTCAATCAATCAGGACTTACAAGATGTCCTTGCAGAAAAAAAATCTTGAGGGACGGGTGTTGGGGGGGAAAAGCACACAGCAAAAACATTTTACCTGACAAAGAGATGTGTGTGTGACGGGGCAGTCGGGGACAGACACACAAGAGTTGTATGGTACTTTTATACAGGGAGGGATGGGCGTTCCCTGCAAAAATATTAGGGATGCACCGGGAGCATGACGATGTTCCCCAGTGTCATACAAAGAGGGGAACATAGGACCCTTTTCCCAGCTTTTCCCAAAAAGGGTCCTATGTTCCCAGGTCTGTTACTTTTTCCACCTTTACTGCCAAATCCCATGGCAATTAGGCCTAACCCTAACCCAAATACGCCTAACCCTAACCCTAATAGGCCTAACCCTAACCTAACCCTCGCACAACCCCTAACCTAACCCTATTTAAAAAGCCAAAAAATGAGCTGCAAAGTAACCAGAAAGTAGCTGCTGTGCAAATGTTATCTACCGTAAAGATTGATAGATTGCGGGGAGCATAGGACCATTTTTTCAGAAAAAGGGTCCTATGCTCCCCGGTATGTGTTGCTACAGGGGAACATAGGACCCTTTTTGGGAAAAGCGGGGAAAAAGGGTCCTATGTTCCCCTCTTTGTTTGAGACTGTGGGACATAGGACCCTTTTTCCCCGCTTTTCCCAAAAAGGGTCTTATGTTCCCTTGTCTGTTACTTTTTCCACCATTACTGCCAAATCCTATGGCAAATAGGCCTAACCCTAACCCTAAACTAACCCTAGCCCTAACCCCAACCCTAACATACACAAACCCTATTTAAAAAGCAAAAAAATTAACTACAAAGTAACCAGAAAGTAGCTTCTGTGCAAATTTAAGTTTTGTGCTGCTTGAGCTAAGGTGGGCCATGTGACGGTAGGCCTGCTGGCCATCCTGAGAGTCTACCGGAAAGATTGATAGATTGCAGGGAACATAGGACCATTTATTAGAAAAAGGGTAACATAGGAGCAGGGAACGTAGGGATAACCCCGGATGGACCCACATCTGAATCTGTTGTTCGGGAAAGCGCAAATAATTTTTGAGTGAAACAGATATTTTTTCTGTAAGTTGCATGTCAATTCTCCTAAAAATTATAAAAAAATACAGTATGAGGATGCCGCAAACATACTTTATAATAATTTACAAAGTAAAAAATGGCAGACTTCCGCCTTTAATAGGAGGCTGGGGTGGTTGATGGGTTGAAAAAATGGCAGACTTTCACCCAGAAGAGCGGGATTCGTGTCCTGGTCGTGTGAAAACAAAAGTAAACCATTTTTTAAAACTTAAGTTACGTTTTTTGCTCAAGTTACGTGAATCACGATTTGAAACGTAACTTACGTTTTTTTACGTAACTTGCGGTAGTCAACCCCTTGTAACAACTTCACTTTCGGCATTTTCGTACATTTATTTACTGTTTAAACTGTCTTTTATAACTCCTTACCAGGAACTTCCGTTGTTTAGGTAACTTCCTTTGTTTAGGTAATTTCTGTTTACGTAACTTCCGCTGTTTAGGTAACTTCTGTTGTTTAGGTAACTTCCGTTGTTTAAGTTACTTCCGTTGTGTACGTAACTTCTGTTGTTTAGGTAACTTCTGTTGTTTAGGTAACTTCCGTTGTTTAAGTTACTTCCGTTGTGTACATAACTTCTGTTGTTTAGGTAACTTCTGTTGTTTAGGTAACTTCCGTTGCTTCCGTAACTTCCGTTGCTTTCGTAACTTCCGTTGTTTAGGTAACTTCCGTTGTTTAGGTAACTTCCGTTGTTTAAGTTACTTCCGTTGTTTAAGTTACTTCCGTTGTGTACGTAACTTCTGTTGTTTAGGTAACTTCCGTTGCTTCCATAACTTTCGTTGCTTCCATAACTTCTGTTGCTTTCGTAACTTCCGTTGTTTAGGTAACTTCCGTTGTTTAGGTAACTTCTGTTGCTTCCATAACTTCCGTTGCTTTCGTAACTTCCGTTGTTTAGGTTACTTCCGTTGTTTAAGTTACTTCCGTTGTGTACGTAACTTCCGTTGTTTACGTAACTTCCGTTGTTTACGTAACTTCCGTTGTTTACGTAACTTCCGTTGTTTACGTAACTTCTGTTTACGTAACTTCTGTTGTTTACGTAACTTCTGTCGTTTACGTAACTTCTGTTGTTTACGTAACTTCCATTGTTTACGTAACTTCCGTTGTTTACGTAACTTCCGTTGTTTACGTAACTTCTGTGGCTCCTGTCACTCTCATAACTACTTCACTTCTGCCATTTATGTACATTTATTTACTGTTTAAACTGTCTTTTATAACACCTTACCAGGACATTTTTTGCCCCAAACCTAGCTCAGTGGTTTTATAATATAAATTCACAGAAACTGCAGCCTTTTTTAAAACAGCGAACCGTATGTGTGCTATTTTTAGAACGAGCTGCCATACCGCGAGCTGCGATACATACCTATGTGTCGTAATGGGTGGAACTGACACACAACCTCTTCTGTCCTTTAGGTTGGAGAACTTGTTGGTATTTCCTAAAACAGCTGTAGTGTTCAGCAAATGTTATTCAGACAGAAGTAAATGTTGTTTTTGTTGGAGACTATTTTCAGATGTGCATGGGTGAGTTTTTACAGCAGGAGGGTGAATCTATGGGGTCGGCTGGAGATAAACTCCGGTGGCCAGATTTATTGTAATAAAGCAACATGTCACCCAGTGCAACGGTTGGTTCACTGATGTGTTTTTAACATTTTTTTAGACAACAATGGAGCACTATGGCACAGAGGAATAAGTCATATCTAGCTTTTGAATGTAGAATAGACAGGTTTTGGCCCATGTGGGTTTTGATGATAATAACATAAATAGAGAAATACAGATTGAATGCATGCAAAAGTGGTGTTAAAAGCTGTATTCATGACTAAAGAGCTGGCCTTGTGAATAAGAAGCAATCTGAGCTGATTATTCAACATAAAAACCTTCCTTTAAAAATATTTTATTAAATAATGTCCACCATGCCTGTGTTCAGGAGTGATCCCACTAATGTCTAAGTAAACCTCTTTAGACAACAAACTATCAGTTATATTTTCAATAATTTTAATGCATCAACTCTTTTTCAGCAAAGGTAAAAGACAAAAAAAACCAAACACTACACAAAAGTGTAGTAACATGATTTTACTTTTTTTGCAGAGATTTTTCTAATTTTGCAGTCTGCATTCAGCATTTTGATGTAATGTCTACAGTTTTGTGTGTGTGTGTGTGTGTGTGTGTGTGTGTGTGTGTGTGTGTGTGTGTGTGTGTATGGGGAGGGGGTTGTCATTTCTTTGTGTTTTTATGAGTTTGTGTTTTTTGTATTTTTTGTAATTTTTTGTGTGTTTTTGGTGTTTTTATGTATGTTTTTGTAATTATTTTTGTGTGTTTTTGTGTTCCAAATGTTGATCCAGTAAGTCAAAATGAAAATAATAATGAGGTTGTGCTGAAAACAATGATACCAACACGTCATGGTAAAGACTTTTCAGTGGTTTATATACAGGCAGAATGAAAAGGAGTCCAAAACCGACAAAATAGCCCCAAACTCCTAAGGGTTAATGAGTAAGGTCTTGCTCTTTATTTCTTTGGCCCATCCATTCAACCTAATCTCCTCCCTGTGTGGACTATATCACTCTTTATACTACTTTACCAAACTTCCTTCTTTAACCCTTAATAGGGCACTCATTGAAATACTTGCAAATTCCAAATTCAGCCCTAGAGAATATTGGAGGATATTACATACAGCCAGAATGAGTAAAAAACATACGGACCCGGGGGAGGGGGGTCATATTTTGAGAAATAAATTTACGAGATTAAAGTGGCAAATCAACAAGAAAAAAATGAACAGATTAATGAGATTTAAAGTGGTGAATCTGCGAGAAAAAAGTTGTTTTTTTCACACTTTTTTCTCATAAATCTGCAACTTTTTTCGTGCAGATTTGCCACTTTAAATCTCTTAAATCTGCGACTTTTCTTCCTGTAGATTTGCCACTTTAATTTAGTAAATTGTCAACTTTTTTCTCGAAATATTCTCAAATGTCATGGCGTCACCGTCTTTATTGATTATTATTGATTAGCTGGAAGAAATCCATATGGTTCTACGACCTCACAGAGAGACATGGGGACCTCATTTAGATATCCACTGAAGTTACCAAATATAGTTCTTTGACCGATAAAGGGTTAAGGCAACCCTGTACATCCTGGAGGTAAACAACAGCATTGAAAGTATTATTGATTGATAAAAAGAAAAAAAAGTGGAAAAAGACTAAATGGTCTATGACTTCTAACATTCCTTAGCTACAGCTTTTTGGCTCTGTTTCACATTCAGACATAATGTTATTACAGAGAATTTCAAGATATCTTGCATCTTTTCTGTAGACAACACTGGTTTTGATCCGTGTGGGTTTTAATGATAATAACATAAATATAAAAAAATACAGCCTGTATGCATGCAGAAGTGGTGTTAAAAGCTGTATTCGTGACTAAAGAGCTGGCCTTGTGAATAAGAAGCAATCTGAGATAATTACCAAACATAAAAAAGGTATTTTATTAAATAATGTCCTGTTTTCTGCTCCATTGGTCCAGTTGAGCTGCAGGTGTCAGAGGTGAGAACAAGCAATAAGCTTATCACTCTTTATACTACGTTACCGAACTTCATGCTTGCAAATTCCAAATTCAACCCTAGAGAATATTGGAGGATATTACATACCAGAATGTGTCTGACTGTGGAATGTGTAAAAAAACATACAGACCCGGGGGAGGGGGGTCATATTTTGAGAAATAAATTTTACGAGACTAAAGTGGCAAATCAACAAGAAAAAAATGCACAGATTTATGAAATTTAAAGTGATGAATCTGCAAGAAAAAGGTTTTTTTCCCACTTTTTTCTCATGAATCTGCAACTTTTTTCGCACAGATTTGCCACTTTAAATCTCCTAAATTTGCAACTTTTTTTCTCGAAATATTCTCAAATGTCATGGTGTCACTGTCTTTTTTGCTTATTATTTATTAGCTGGAAGAAATCCATGTGGTTCTACAAAGTAATTCCGTTTTTTTCTGTCATTTTGTGTCTTTTTTGGTAATTTTGTGTCATTTTTTGTGTCTTTTTAAAGTAGATAGAGACATGGGGACCCAGTTTGATATCCACTGAAGTTACCAAATATAGTTCTTCGACCGATAAAGGTTTAAGGCAGCCCTGTACATCGTGGAGGTAAACAATAACATTAAAAGTATTATTAATTGATAAAAAGGAAAAAAAAGTGGAAGAAGGCTAAATGGTCAATGACTTCTAACATTCCTTAGCTACAGCTTTTTGGCTCTGTTTCACATTCAGACATGATCCTATTACAGAGAATTTCAAGATATCTTGCATCTTTTCTGTAGACAACACTGGTTGTGATCCGTGTGGGTTTTAATGATAATAACAACATA
Source organism: Centropristis striata (assembly GCF_030273125.1). Classification (NCBI taxonomy): domain Eukaryota; kingdom Metazoa; phylum Chordata; class Actinopteri; order Perciformes; family Serranidae; genus Centropristis; species Centropristis striata. The sequence goes on along the minus strand of NC_081532.1, from coordinate 2,438,036 downwards.
AATATAAAAAAAATACAGCCTGTATGCATGCAGAAGTGGTGTTAAAAGCTGTATTCGTGACTAAAGAGCTGGCCTTGTGAATAAGAAGCAATCTGAGATAATTACCAAACATAAAAAAGGTATTTTATTAAATAATGTCCTGTTTTCTGCTCCATTGGTCCAGTTGAGCTGCAGGTGTCAGAGGTGAGAACAAGCAATAAGCTTATCACTCTTTATACTACAACCCTAGAGAATATTGGAGGATATTACATACCAGAATGTGTCTGACTGTGGAATGTGTAAAAAACATACAGACCCGGGGGATGGGGGTCATATTTTGAGAAATAAATTAACAAGATTAAAGTGGCAAATCTAGGAGAAAAAAATGCACAGATTAATGAGATTTAAAGTGGTGAATCTGAGAAAAACATTTTTTTTCCTCCACTTTTTTGTCATAAATCTGCAACTTTTCGTGCAGATTTGCCACTTTAAATCTATTAAATCTGCGACTTTTCTTCCTGTAGATTTGCCACATTAATCTAGTAAATTTGCAACTTTTTTCTCGAAATATTCTCAAATGTCATGGTGTCACCGTCTTTATTGATTATTATTAATTAGCTGGAAGAAATCCAAGTGGTTCTATGACCTCACAGAGAGACATGGGGACCTCATTTATCCACTGAAGTTACCAAATATAGTTCTTCGACCGATAAAGGGTTAAGGCAACCCTGTACATCCTGGAGGTAAACAATAACATTGAAAGTATTATTAATTGATAAAAGGGAGAAAAAAAAGTGGAAGAAAGCTAAATGGTCAATGACTTATAGCATTCCTTAGCTACAGCTTTTTGGCTCTGTTTCACATTCAGACATGATGCTTTTACAGAGAATTTCAAAATATCTTGCATCTTTTCTGTAAACACTGGTTGTGATCCGTGTGGGTTTTAATGATAATAACATAAATATAAAAAAATAGAGATTGAATGCATGCAGAAGTGGTGTTAAAAGCTGTATTCGTGACTAAAGGGCTGGCCTTGTGAATAAGAAGCAATCTGAGATAATTACCAAACATAAAAAAGCTATTTTATTAAATAATGTCCTGTTTTCTGCTCCGTTGATCCAGTTGAGCTGCAGGTGTCAGAGGTGAGAACAAGCAATAAGTTAATCTGGCGAAGGTTGTTTTTGCGGTGTGAAAGGGGCCACAGAGAGCTTCAGAGTGACAAACAAACACTGATATCCTTCCTGTCGACTTTTTTGCTGATCCATCCATCCTCTCTGCTTCCGCTCCTCTCCAACAGTGTTCTGTCAAATCCTGCTAAGCTCCTCATCTCTTCATCGCATCCTTCTTTCTTCTCCTTTATCATCCCTTTGACACTTTACAGAGGGGGTAAAATGGAGTCATCTGTCTGTCTGTCAGAGCGAAAAGGTCATTAACCGGCGAGGGGGAGAGGGCAAGGAGGGAGGAAGGACACCTCAAGGTAATTACCAACAAGTCAGCTTTAACCCTCTGGAGTCTCCAACAGCACCAAACCAGGACTTCTTCATCACATCCAGACTAGAAAACAAACTGGAGACAAGCTCAAATGTATTATATAAGTATAAAATGGACTAAAGGACTAAAAAAGTTACAAAATGACCAAAAAAAGACACAAAATGACAAAAAAAAAGACAAAAAATGACCAAAAAAAGACACAAAATGACCAAAAAAGACAAAATCACAAAAAAAAAAAAGACACAATTAGAGTGAAAAAAGTTACAAAATGACAAAATGATAGAACTGGATGTAACCGTCTTATATGTTATATTTGCAACCTTTGTTCACATTTAAAATTATTTTTTGAGCATGATAGTGTTTTGAAAGTAAAAAGAAGAAAGACACAAAATGACTATAAAAAGACACAAAATGACTAAAAAAATACACAAAATGACCAAAAAAAATACACAAAATCACTAAAAAAAGACACAAAATCACTAAAAAAATACACAAAATGACCAAAAAAAGACACAAAATGACCAAAAAAGACACACAATGACTAAAAGACACACAATGACCAAAACAAAGACACAAAATGACCAAAAAAGACACAAAAAGACACAAAATGACTAAAAAATGACTAAAAAAGACAAAATGACCAAAGAAAAGACACAAAAAGAGTGAAAAAAGTTACAAAATTACCAAAAAGACACAACAACAGACACGAAAAGACATGAAAAGGATTCAAAAATGGACAAAATAGCCCCAGACTCCATAGAGTTAAACGTCCACCATCATAGACCCCAGAGGGTTAACAATCTACTCTAAAAAACAAAGATTGACTTGATCGATACAATACATCTATAATTGCCTCAGACTCATTTATATTTGAGATCATGAAGAATTTCAACAGAAAAACAGTTATTCACTTATTAAAAGTTAGTTTTTTTTTTAGCAGAGTTAATTAAATATGAGGCTCAAGTTATCGAATTTTTGATAAAAATTCTGTCAGTGTCTGCATGTTTATTTCCCTGGGAGCTTCAGAACAGTTACTGAGTGGATCATGTGGTGAGATAAACTTCTAAACTGCAGTTTTTAAGCACAAGAACGAACTATGAACCTCAGTCTTCAAAAAGGAACAGAGAAATGTATTGGTGGCCAAAGGCTATCTATGAACCTCTAAACCAGGCTCATAACAGATTGCAACATAATATGAGCCAAATAACTTTTTTAAATAAACTTTCTCCAAGGTTGTTTGAACAATGCAGGAAAGTTTAACTGGTTTTGCAGAAAATCAGCAAAAGCTGATTAGCATAAAATGCTAATTTATGTGTTGTTGAATCCATCAAAATAAATTGCAAATTCTTTAGTTGGCTGCCTTCCAAATTTATACGTAACTTCCGTTGATTACGTAACTTCCGTTGTTTAGGTAACTTCCGTTGTTTGCGTAACTTCCGTTGTTTGCGTAACTTCCGTTGATTACGTAACTTCCATTGTTTACGTAACTTCCGTTGTTTACATTACTTCCTTTGTTAAGGTAACTTCCGTTGTCAAGGGAACTTCCGTTGTCAAGGGAACTTCCGTTGTTAAGGGAACTTCCGTTGTTAAGGGAACTTCCATTGATTCCGTAACTTCCGTTGATTCCGTAACTTCAGTTGTTTACGTAACTTCCGTTGTTTGGGTAACTTCCGTTGATTACGTAACTTCCATTGTTTACGTAACTTCCATTGTTAACGTAACTTCCGTTGTTAACGTAACTTCCGTTGTTAACGTAACTTCCGTTGTTAACGTAACTTCCGTTGTTAACGTACCTTTTGTTGCTTACCTAACTTCCATTGCGTACAACTGAAGTTACCTAAACAACGGAAGTTACGTAACTTCCGTTGTTTAGGTAACTCCTGCTGATTCAGGTAACTTCCGTTGTTTAGGTAACTCCTGCTGATTCAGGTAACTTCCGTTGTTTACCTAACTTCTGTGGCTCCAGTCACCCTCATAACAACTTCACTTCTGCCATTTACGAACATTTATTTACTGTTTAACTGTCTTTTATAACACCTTACCAGGACGTTTTTTGCTCTAAACCTAGCTCAGTGATTTTGTAGCTTAAATTCACAGAACATTCTTTACAAACGCGAACAATACGTATATGTATTTGGACTCGTGTGCTATTTTTAGAGCGATCTGCGGTACTGTCAGCCGCGAAACGCTCTTTTTGACAACAACCATACGGGTCATTATGTCTGGTATTAACAAACTGTCTATTCTGTTGTTTAGGTTGGAGATCTTGTTGGTTGTTTATACCTCATCCTAACCAAAAGAGCTTAAAACTATGACCCTGTTACAGTTGTCACTTGTTTGTTGTGTTCTAAAAAATTCACATTTAACATATTTTTGGTGAAGTAAAGTAGAGATTCAATGACTAAAAAAAGACACAAAATGACTAAAAAAAGACACAAAATGACCAAAAAATGACCAAAAAAAGACACAAAAAGAGTGAAAAAAGTTACAAAATGACCAAAAAAAAGACACAAAAAGACACTAAATTACCAAAAAAGACACAACAACAGACACGAAAAGACATGAAGGAAAGGATTCAAAAATGGACAAAATAGCCCCAGACTCCATAGAGTTAAACGTCACGTAATCTGATCAGGACGCCACCATCTTAGACCCCAGAGGGTTAAAAATCTACTCTATAAAACAAAGATTGACTTGACAACCTACCAAGAGCTTAAAACTATGACCCTGTTACAGTTGTCACTTGTTTGTGGTGTTCTAAAAAATTCACATTTAACATATTTTTGGTGAAGTAAAGCAGAGATTCAATGTATCTCAGGTTTGCCGAAACCTAAGATGCAGATGTTTATCCTGCTGGCTGGGTTGGATTCGTCCTCTCTGGGCCAAGGGTCTAAATTTCTGTGTTTCTGGTTCCGCCAGCGAAAATCCAGATAATATCTCGGCTGAGACTTCCTCTTGTGCAACTTATTGTTCACAGTCTAACTAGCAACCTGATGTGGGAGAATGGAGTTAATAGAGGAAGTCAACCGGATTGTTTTGTTTTGCATTCAGGCAGATTTAAAAACGGTAATTAAAAGATAAATCTTCATCAAATGATCATCCCAGGGTTCTGAGTCTGCATTTTGGCCAATGTTTTCTTCCCCCTTTGCTTTTTAAAAGTGTGATACTTCTAATCAATACCACTCAGACTACAAATGTAAACTAACACACTTGAGATACCGAATGTGTTGCCTCCAGATTCTGGGTTCATATGTAAATATCTGTTTATGGAGATTGGGTGCAATTACAGCCCTGCAATAGAAAACTTACTCAGACATGTTTTTTGATCTCTCCCACCTCATTAAAATCTTTTTTGCACCATTTCAACTTTTTGGTAATATCTCCATATTTCTAGAGTTCCCACTCTCTTTTATAGAGAAATTGAAAATGTGCTTTAGAAACTGGAGGCTCTAACCCTCTCGCTGTCTGACAGAGGTACAAGGACACTTTCTATCATTGTTTCTGGCAGAAAAATTTGTATAAGTGACACTTTTGGTAATTTGTATTCACCCGGCGACCTCTCCTCAGTATTCATGAACAGTTCGGTGTGGCTGATATCACATATTTGTTTTGTATTATGCCTCAAATAAAAATCCTTATTGAAAATGGAATGAAATGCCCGTGGCTCGTCGCAACGTCAACAACGGCAGATTCGGCACGCAGATAAAAACTTTTACATCGCCTCCTCCACAAAGAGGATCAGTGTGATTCCCTTGAGAGAGACCAATGTTGAATCCAGCCCCAACATGTGCAGAGCACTTCTGACATATTCACGCTTACATGGATAAATGTGTTGCGTAACCAGTAAACCATCTGTTTGAGAAAAGGCCAGATAAATACTAGGTAAACAGTGGACGTGATGATGTAAAAATGAATTGAATTAAAGGAGGTCTGTGAGAGCGAGTGGTGCAGACGCTGGATAATTGGTCTGCGAGGTGGAAAAAAAAAGGGGGATGTGGTGTTGAATAAGAGGATAAAGGTGGAGAGGAAGAGAGGTGAAGAGAATGAACTGAAGAGATGGGTTCATGGACAGCTGGCGGATGAAGGGCGAGCGGGTAAAAGGAGGGAGGGGGTGACTCCTAATCTTGTTGTTTTTCTGCCTATGATGTCTCCTGTCGAAGCCGCTTCGCCCCACGCTTGTCTGAGTCCCCAAACACAGCACGCCACTCTCTTTTTCCCATGCAACTCAGCACTATGTCAACCTGCAGCTCCCAGCCCCCAGCAACACAAAGCATCACACACATACTTACTACACTCTAAAAAAAATCACACTGGCTTAAAAAGTTAAAAAAAATTGTTGGAACAATTTGCATTTATCTTTTTAAGTAATTCCAACTAAGACATTATTGAGACTTTTATAGCTGAACTAACTCAAATAGTCTAGTACAGCCAACATCATTTGTTTTGTCTCTACAAGCTTCATTATGTTGAATCAACTCAATTTTTATATCAAAGTTTTAGTGTTAATAAGTGGTCAAATTACTCTATTTAAGTTGCTATAACTCCTTTATTTTACTTTCTTTCTACTCAAAAAAAATCCTTGCAAATTGTTACCTCAGTTTTATTGATTATAAGTAACTTATTTCACTTAAGTCAGACATATTGTAATACACTGTAAAAGAAGATAAACAATAGCTACTCAATAAAATTGAGGCAACAGATTGCACGCAATATTATTAATTAAATCTAACTACGTTACAAGTTGAGTTAACAATTTAACAGGAAGTGCCTGTCAATTAAAAACGGACTAATTCTATTCTGTTGGATTCGTACAAAATTCTCTTGATTTAGAATTACATACACATAAAGATTATATTTATTGTGATCAAAATAAATAGATTCTATCTCAAACATTTTTATACTAAAGTTACTTAAACAACTACCTCAACATCAAGGACACATTTATATTTAATACATTTTATCAAATATATTAGTAAGTAAATCTGGGAGAAAAAGTTGCTTTTCCCCCACTTTTTTCTCGTAAGTCTGCGACTTTTTTCGCGCAGATTTGCCACTTTAAACCTCTTAAATCTGCAACTTTTTTTCTTGTAGATTTGCCACTTTAATCTAGTAAATTTGCAGCTTTTTCCTCGAAATATTACCTGAAGTTACCAAATATAGTTCTTTGCCTGATAAAGGGTTAAGTGAAGGCAGACGTGCTTATCCAAAATCAATATATTTCTGAGTTAAGACATCTTTCTTCATTTTTAAATTTGATCAACTTCTTGAAATAAGTTATCAACTCAATAAATCAATGGACATGTAACAAATTGTATTTTTTATGCTGAAAAAGCTCATGTTTTTATACTAACTAACCTCCTGAATCTTTTTTAGAGTGCATCAACAACCCGTCCACACAAAGGATCACACACATGTGCCCACACAAACAGCTAAAACCTGCAACACCAGCAACTTTTTACCCCCAAATCAACACATTTTTTTAAAGCAGCAACACAATCTGATGGAGCTGCGATTGCTTACTACGAGTGTTTGTGATCCAGGAGGAGGAGCGGGAACAACACAGATATTAAGATTTACCGGACTGATAACATGGAGGGAATATGAGTATGGGAACTCCAGAGAAAAGGCCTCATCAGCATTCACTTTCCTCTATTACATGCAGCAGGGGGAAAGGACTCTCGGTTATCTAAGGGGCATTATTACCACAGCAACAGCACCTCCTACTGGGGGGCAACAGAACAGCAGGGGAGAGGGTCAGTTAGGTTAACCCTTTAGAGTTTGGGGCTGTTTTGTTGGTTTTTTACTCTTTTTCATTCTGTCTGTATATGCAACTTAAATAATGATCACCATGCTGGTATCATCTTTTTCAGCTCAACCTCACCTGATTATTATTTTGTTATTTTGACTTACTGGATCAACATTTTGAAACACAAAAAAAACACACAAAAAATACAAAAAACACACAAAATTATGAAAAAACACAAATAAAAAACACGAAAAACACACCAAAAATACAAAAAAACCCAACATAAAACCTCCAAAGAACACACACATAAAAACCACACAAAAAAACAGCAAAAAACTTCTAAAAAAAACACACTAAAAACACAAAAAAATAACAAAAAAACACAACAAAACCCACAAAAACCCCCCACAAAAAAATACAAAAAGTACCCAAAAAACAGTAAACACAAAAGACTGCATTAAAAGTGTTGAAATGCACACTGCAAAATTTTAAAAATCTTTGCAAAAAAGTTAAATCATGTTGCACTTGATCATGGTGGTTTTCACTTTGGCTGAAAAAGAGTTGACGCACTAAATTGGACATGAACTTCTAGAAAAGCCAAAACTTTAAAAGAACCTTAGAATTAATGAAGCAAAAAGAAAAAAAAAACAATTAGCAACAATAAAAACAAAACATGTCACTGAATCCACCTTAATTGAGGATTTAATTAACTTCTAAAGTGTAAATGAAAAAGAATACATTTTGGGGTTATGGGTTTAATTTTTACCACTTGAAATATATCCCTTAAACTGTTATTTCATTAAAAATAAAAATGTAAAAAGAAGAGGCTTCACACTATTGATAACTTACATGACAATTAGACTATTAATCTTAATCATCAACCTTTTGTGTAAAAAAACACTAAATTCAAATGGTTTCAACCTACATTCAATGGACAAGATATCTAAAGCTCACTCTAAATCTGTTGTTTCTTATTCTGAATCTGATGCATTCTGTTTTTGGAATCGGGGATTGTATTATTTTTTGCAAACTTCCATTTAAATACAGGATCAGACAGAACATTAGAAAAAAACAGCCAATCTGAGAGGGTAAAGGTAAACTTTACTACTTTTAGCATGAGTCAAACCAATGTCAGAGTGATCTGAGCATCAGTAGAAACACATAACAAACAGAAAACAGCCCATCGGGAGGAGCAGCGGCGGTTAAATGACATCACCGATCAATAAGACACTCACACCTGAGTCCAGAGAGCCATGATGGAGAACTGTTGTTATCTCTCCACTCTACAGCAACTACCAGAGGCAACATGTTCCTCTGCTATTGATTTAGTCATCTGACAGAACTCAGCGACCAGCAAAGTTTCAATCTGTCTGCTTAAGCAGATGCTGCACTTAATGCAGCTTGGAGACAGAACAGGAAGTAACAGAAAACAGAGAAACAAGCAGCTTCTCACGCTCACTTACACTTCATCAGCACCAACACTAGAGAATGGAAGGAGCTTTAAACCAGACCTGGGCATTGCGCGGCCCGCGGGCCACATCCGGCCCGTTGGCTGTCCTTGTCCGGCCCGCGTGAGGTTACCCAGAAATTAGAAATCAATACAACTAAAAAGTTAATAAATTAAAAATTAACAAGTTAATAAATTCCTTGGTCACCTTGTGAATCTACCATAAGAGCTACGAGGTGGGAAAACAATAACAAACATTAGCATTAGCACCAGAGCTAACAAGCACTTTTACTATAGTTAAGACAACAAATATAGCCACTAATATATATGACAGAATAAAATAAACTTTAACAAACCTTGTGTCCTGTCAGTCAGCCACTATAGAAGCCTTTTTGATACTTTATATCAACTTTATATGAATTACGACGCACTCGTTATTATTTACCGTTCGTTTTTCATTTAACCGTTCCACCTGTTACTTCCTGTCACTACCTTTCAAAATTAAAGCACCAGTTTCACACTGGACGGCACCTTTTCAAAAATAAAAGCATCACAACAATGTAAGACGCCTAGAAAATGTACATATATATATATATATATTTGATTTACTCCACATTAACAGTCTTATCATAACATGTATTCCTATCAGTAGCAGCTCAAAACCAGATAATTTACTGTATTTCATAAAGCGGTTAAATTAATACTGAGCAGAATTTAGTTCAGAGTTTTGGTCCGGCCCCATAACCTTTGTGGTGTTGGTCATGTGGCCCCTTGGGAAAATTAATTGCCCACCCCTGCTTTAAACGTACCGAGGTCTTCTGTCCTGATATCGGTCAGGTCAGATAATTATATATACCTAACCTGACGCTCCCAGATGGTTTGTTGCACTAAAAACAAATGAAAAGCTGCAAAGTAGTGATGGGAATTTGGGCTCTTTTTAGTGATCTGGATCATTTGGCTCAGCTCACTAAGAAGAGCCGCACTTTGGCTTCCAAATGGCTCTTCATTTTACCACTTATACCTTTTATATAATTCAGCCAATTTGACGCTGTTTTGACTTGTATTCAAACACATATATCACTGAAATTTCAATCAATTGTAGTAGCCAATTGCATTTCCAGTTGTAAAACCCCTTGTTAACTCTCTAACTGGCTTGAAGAACCACTCTGCTACACAAAGCAGATAGAAAATGCCTCTAAAAACCTAAGCACAGAATTTTAAAAAAGGACAGCGATTGACATTTTAATTTTTTTCATTTAAACACACACACCTAACAAAACAAGTAAAGTACTAAAAAAAAAAATATAAATGAAATACAGCAATCAAGTAAATGTGCTTTTTTGATACCAACTACTGACATCTGGACAGAAAAACTAAATATTTTTGGTATAGGGTAAAAATAATAATAAATAAACAACATAATAAAAAGAAATATAATACAATGTGCAAAACAGCAGCATTCAACAGTTTTAGCTGTCTCTATGAACTAACCACCATCATCTATCTATCGTCACTACTGCAAAGTGTTTCAAGAAAATACTTGCAGGTGATTGGATGAGCCAGCTGCCCATGACTGCCTACATCATTATCACCACTATTTTCCATTGGACACAAACGCATAACTTGATCGACAAGATGGATTCTTTATCTTGTGATCCCACCATTTTCACATTATATTAGGCTTGTTTCCACTGGGTACTTTTTGGAAAGCAACCGAGTGTTTTGGCTACGCCCCACTAGCTAGTTCCCCTTGGAACTATATATATATATATATATATATTATTTAGCGACTTTTCAGAACCCTCCAGTGACTCTTTTCCAAAAAGCGACTAGCGACAGATCTAACGACTTTTCAGTGTTATTGGAGACTTTTGGAGACTTGCACATAAATATCAACCAATCAATATGAAATGACCACATGGTAAAGTGTCGTCCAGATAAATGTTAGAGTAATGTAGTTTGGCTGCTGGTTTTCAACATTATGATAGAAATGATAGACATTTTATATCGTTTTACAATATATTTATATATATATATTTTGAACTATTTCCCTGGTCATCTTTGCAAATGTTTAATTTATCTGCAAATTATTTTATTTATTTTCCTGCAATTTTTTTATTTCACAGTAATGTCCATTTTCTCTGTAAATGTTTAAATATTTTAGCAAAGGTTTTAATGTACATTCAGATGTATCATAGGTGAATTATGTATAGGCTAAATTTATTTTTAATGTATGTATAGTGTATGTTCAATGTATGTTTGAATGCTGGTGCTGGATGCTTGAATTTCCCTCGGGATAAATGAAGAATCTATCTATCTATCTAGTCATATTTTCCATACCTACATGTACATATCATAATATGTTGCACATACAGTAGAAAGAGAAGAGCCTTCAGGCCTCCAGTGATTCTCTGTGAAGGGTTTATATGTTGTTAACAGGCTTTTTCACAGCAGACATTCTGCCTCGTCACAGTAGGAAAAGCAGCGGTGTTACTAATAACATTTATCATCCATTGTGTTCAAGAGTCCCAGTAACAGTAACAGTCTGACAGTGAGCCAACACGCACGACAACACAAACTGATCATCAGGAATTTTATTATTTACCATACGTGCTTTTGCAATTGTGACGTATTAAATGTCCTCTGTTAAAAAAAAAACCTATTAATGGGATCTAATTTATGACCATTAGTCACTCATGAGAACAATATTATAAGTGGAGGTTTGCACTAAGAACCATATATCTCCAGAGTTCTTTTTCTCTCATATTCACTTTGATTAAATCACCATGAAGTGAGAAAACATAACAACCTCTAATTTATGATTTATTTATAACTGCGTATCTGACGACTTCGCAGACAGTGAGTGAGCTTTTTCTAAATGGTCACGACGTTTTCTCTCCTCGAGTCCTTTTTTTCCTCTCAGCTTTGTAATTATTAACGAGTGCATTGTGGTTCAGATGCTCTGCAGAAGAACTGTCTGCAAAGACACACAAGGCTTAAAGAGAATCTATACCAGCCGAAAGGGATTTTCCCACAACCTGGCAACTCTTGTTCTTATTATAAATGGTTTATTACCAATCTATAAAGCATCTGGAATGGTTAAACGCCTCAGAGTGAAGGGAGAGAGCTCCGACACCAGGAGATCAGGGAGGACTCAGGATCCCAAAGCTTCTGTTAAATCATTTCACCTCTGGTCTAACCGGCCCCGATCCCCACACCGGGCCCCTGGTAGAGCCCTGAGGAGCTCCTCCTGCTCCACCACCTCACTTTGTCACAATTAAACTAACAGCTGACGAGCAAACCCAACCAATTTTGTCTCATATGCATTCACTAAAGGGAAAATAAGAACACTGTCACATGCACATTTTGAGTCTTTTGCACAACTGCAACGTCAGATTCGGGATGTCATGATTATGAGATAAAAAGTCATAATTGTGAGATAAAAAGTAAAAATGATGAGATAAATAGTCATAATTATGAGATGAAAAGTCAAAATTATGAGATAAAAAGTAAAAAATATGAGATAAAAAGTAAAAAAAAAAATGAGATAGTTAATTATGAGATGAAAAGTCAAAATTATGACATAGAAGTCATAATTATGAAACAAAAAAATCGAAATTATGAGATAAAAAAAGTCAAAATGATGAGATAAAAAGTTATAATTATGATTCAAAAAGTCTAAATTATGAGATAAAAAGTCATAATTATGAGATAATTATGACTATTTATCTCATAAATTTTACTTAACACATAATTTTGACTTTTATTATCTCATAATAATGATAATAATAATAATGATCATATGCATTCGCTAAAGGGAAAATAAGAACACTGTCACATACACATTTTGAGTCTTTTGCACCACTGCAACATCACATTTGGGATGGTAATAATTAATCAATGGTCAAATAATGGTTGTTGAGATTTTGGTCGTCTGTTATCTATCTATCTATCTATATGTTTATATATATATATATATATATATATATATATATATATATATATATATATATATATATATATATATATATATATATTGTTAAACTAAATCAAGTGAGATTAAACTGTAAAGATAACTTCAAGGAGTTCAGTGTTTTATGTTTTTGCCCCCGAATGAGGTTAGTTTCCATAGTAATCTTCATATTTAAATGTGTTTTGTGTTTAAATAACTTTTGGATCAAATTAAAACTTATAATTAATGCTAGCAAGATTTGATACAGTAAGATAGTTTTGTTCAAATGAATACTCTATATTCTGTATTTCTGTGTGTTTTATAATTGTTATTGCAACTTTCAGTTTGCAAACTGAAGCTTTATCCAACTTAATTCTCAGCTCATTGGCTTATTGGCTTTTATTTTGAAAGGACGAAAAGAAACTCGATCCTGTCGAGCATAATACTAAATCAAGTGAGATTAAACTGTAAAGATAACGTAACGATAACAAGGAGTTCCTCCCGAAGAGTAAGTATGTATAAAAACATAGCAATTCATTGAGTAATTGATGGTTGAGTTGGCAGGTTTCTTCCAAACATCCATCTCTACATTAGATCTTCAGACTTTGTGAAACACTTCACTCCCACACACACACACACACACACACACACACACACTCACACACACACAGATACTTAAAGTCTGACACAAAGAATGTCTCAACTATTCAAGGCTTCTGCTCCACTCAGATAATTCAACCTCTGTCCTCTGAAGTGGTGTGGGAGTCTGATCCGGGACATCATTCACAGTCTGAGAGTGCAAAATGATATAATTCACTCAGTTAAAGATCCTGTACAGACTTTACTGGAAACCAACAAATTATGCTCCCGCGACCCGGCCCCGGATAAGCACAGGCAAATGGATGGATTACGGTGGCCCTGAAGTGCAAACCACACCAGCAATTCACACAACACACCAGCAATTCACACAACACGCCAGCAATCCACACAACACACCAGCAATTCACACAACACACCAGCAATTTACACAACGCGCCAGCAATTCGCCACAACGTGCCAGCAATTCGCCACAACGCGCCAGCAATTCACACAACACGCCAGCAATTCACACAACACGCCAGCAATTCACACGACACGCCAGCAATTCGCCACAATGCGCCAGCAATTCACACAACACGCCAGCAATTCACAGAACACGCCAGCAATTCACACAACACGCCAGCAATTCACCACAATGCGCCAGCAATTCACACAACACGCCAGCAATTCACACAACACGCCAGCAATTCGCCACAATGCGCCAGCAATTCACACAACACGCCAGCAATTCACACAACACGCCAGCAATTCACACAACACGCCAGCAATTCGCCACAACGCGCCAGCAATTCGCCAAAACGCGCCAGCAATTCGCCACAACGCGCCAGCAATTCACACAACACGCCAGCAATTCGCCACAACACTCCAGCAATTCACACAACACGCCAGCAATTTACACAACACGCCAGCAATTCGCCACAACGCGCCAGCAATTCGCCACAACACGCCAGCAATTCGCCACAACACGCCAGCAATTCGACACAATGCGCCAGCAATTCGCCACAACGCGCCAGCAATTCACACAACACGCCAGCAATTCACACAACACGCCAGCAATTCTCACAACACGCCAGCAATTCGCCACAAGGCGCCAGCAATTCGCACAACATGCCAGCAATTCGCCACAATGCGCCAGCAATTCACACAACACACCAGCAATTCACACAACACGCCAGCAATTCACCACAATGTGCCAGCAATTCACACAACACGCCAGCAATCCACACAACACACCAGCAATTCACACAACACGCCAGCAATTCACACAACACGCCAGCAATTCACACAACACGCCAGCAATAACTTTACAGCACGCCAGTAAAGTTAATACTTCATCTCCTCTCTGCAGGTAAGAGTTTTATACTGCAAAGTGAGAAAGAATGACAGTAAAGTGTTTATCATTCATGTCAGCTCGCTCTGAACCGGCTCAATGAATTTACCATAAATATCACAATACGGGCGCACTACATATATATATGGGTGGCTGGTTTGACTATGGAGAAACGAATGACGGCAGGAACCAAACAGGAGGAGGACCAGTTTCCAATATGTACTTTTGATGAATTGCTGGTGTGTTGTAGTGAAATGCTGGCGTGTTGTGGTGAAATGCTGGCGTGTTGTGGTGAAATGCTGGCGTGTTGTGTGAATTGCTGGCGTATTGTGTGAATTGCTGGCGTGTTGTGTGAATTGCTGGCGCGTTGTGTGAATTACTGGTGTGTTGTGTGAATTGCTGGCGTGTTGTGTGAGTTGCTGGTGTGTTGTGTTAATTGCTGGCGTGTTGTGTGAATTGCTGGCGTGTTGTGTGAATTGCTGGTGTGTTTTGCACTTCAGGGCCACCGTAATGGATTGATAATTTTCTCCCACTTTTACCATGTGGGTATTAAATGTAGCAAGTTAACCTCACAAATCGTGACACAATAAATCACAATTTATTGATGATTAATTGTAGCCTGGCTAACACCAGATTACATCACAAATCAGACCTAGTCTGGATGCCACCTATTCATTTTTCCGTAGAGGAGGCGTGGTTTACGATCCTCCAGAGCCGTTCATTGGGTGCTACGAATGTCTATCATAAGCGTCTGTACCAGGCGGCAACCTCCGTGTCTGAGCATCCAACCAGGAAGTGCTTAAGCCTGCAATCTACCGAAAATTCCAGCAGGGGGCGCTAAGTTTGGCTGCAAAAAAAAATCTGCCCATTCATTTCAGTGCAAAATTTGATTTTTGAATTTTGAAAACTTCTCACTTGATTTATTAGCTCAGAAATGTTTTTCAGGAAAACACTATGGTCTCAATCACTAGTAAAAAAAATCATCTTCAAGACAATCTGATGTCAATAATTCTAATAATGGCCCCATTTAGAAGAAAATAGAAGATAAAGAATCGTATGATTTGGGGCGTGGCTACCTTTGATTGACAGGTCACTGACAAGGCGAGCCGTCATCAGAAGAGAAGCAGAACAATGCGTATCCACGGCAACATGTCACTAGAGTTATATAGGTATAAAAAAGGATGTTTACTGGCTTGGTCTCATAACTTTGACCCTTTCACTGTATTTTCACTGAATGACAGTTTATTTGAACGTTTTGTTCAGTTAAAAATTTCTTGTTCAGCGTTTGGTTGGACTAACAGACACTCCAAGGAGTCGCTCGAGGCTTCCAATGGGCCACAAACCAACGGGTGACGTCACGGTGACTACGTCCATTATTTATATACAGTCTATGGTCTGTAGGTAGCTCTTAGCCAATCGTATCAGTTATACCAGATGACGTATGTAGAGCAGAAATTGATGTTTACATAGCCGGACTAGCCCATCTCTACTTTGAGACTAAAATGCTCAACGTTCTTCTGCAGCATGTTCTGACTCTGGCTGCTCCGTAGTTTCAGCTCACAGTCTACCGCTCTAAACTATCTAGAACACTGTCTACAGCTAGATCCAAAGAGAGCTTGGCGTCTGCTGCAGCCATGTTGGATCCGTACGAAAACTACAAAACTACAAGCTTCCATCTGTCCAGTAGTACGTGTCATCATCTTGCCGTCCCTCCCCGTTCTGTGATTGGATCCCTAAAACAGGGCTAAGAAAAGGCCGTAGACACCAGACCCCTTCACAGTTCGAAATTAAATCTTCAGTACAGTACCTGTACATTGTTAAAATCCTTTCCTTTTTTGTGTGTCATTTTTTTGTGTCATTTTCTGTCTTTTTTGTCACTTTGTGTCTTTTAAAAAAAAAAGTAATTTTGAGTTTTTTCCAGTCATTTTGTGTCATTTTTTTTTTTGTAATTTTGGTCATTTTGTGTCTTTTTTTTAGTCATTTTGTGTCTTTTTGTGTCTTTTTTTTGTCATTTTGTGTCTTTAAAAAAGTAATTTAGTGTTTTTTCAGTCATTTTGTGTCTTTTTTTGGTCATTTTGTGTCCTTTTAAAATAATTTAGTGTTTTTTCAGTCATTTTGTGTCTTTTTTTTTAAAAGTAATTTAGTGTTTTTTCAGTCATTTTGTGTCTTTTTTTTAGTAATTTTGTGTCGAGCGTCGAGCGTGCAGGGCAGTATGGGTATACCCAGGCTAGATTAATTAGTAATTTAGGTTCATTTCAACATCCTGCACAGTGTCAGATTGTCTTTTGGAGTTTCGAGGTTAAAAACAGACTGGGACTAGAGCAGTGGAGTGTGTGTGTGGTGGAATAAGCAGTCAACAGATCACTGGCTTGTTTCTGAGCCCTTTGATGTCTTTAGTGCCCAAGGCCGCTGCACTCTTAAAGGAATAATCAGCCACATTTAACTGCCTTGTTGTACTAAATGAACATAATATATCAGTGGGGGTTTGAGAGGCGAACAATGGCTGTTGTTGGTGTGAGACATCGCTGCTTTCTTCTGCTTCATGTAAACTGTGAACACTTTAACCCATAAGAACCTATGGTGACACCCGTGTAACAAACACTTAATATTCTACAATCTCCCATATTCACTTGGTCCTTGGTATGTCCCCCATAATGTTTCTTTACGGATTACTGGGTCTGGGTTCTTATGGGTTAACCTTGGAGAAAAGGAGAAAAATATTGAATTTTTCCATGGTATTTTAATTTGAGATGTACCTGTACATTGTTAAGATCCTTTCCCTTTTTTGTTTCTTTTGTCATTTTGTGTCTTTTTTAAAAATAATTTAGTGTTTTCTCAATCATTTTGTGTCTTTTAAAAAAAAAGTAATTTAGTGTTTTTTCAGTCATTTTGTGTCTTCTTTTTTTTTAAGTAATTTTGTGTCTTTTTTAAGTCATTTTGTGTCTTTTTTGGTCATTTTGTGTCTTTTTTGGTAATTTTGTGTCTCTTTAAAGTAATTTAGTGTTTTTCAGTCATTTTGTGTCTTTTTTTGTAATTTTGTGCCTTTTTGTGTCTTTTTTAAGTCATTTTGTGTCTTTTTTTGTAATTTTGTGTCTATTTTGGTCATTTTGTGTCTTTTTTTGTAATTTTGTGTCCTTTTGGTAGTTTTGTGTCTTTTTTAAGTAATTTAGTGTTTTTTCAGTCATTTTGTGTCTTTTTGGTAATTTTGTGTCTTTTTTTGGTCATTGTGGGTCTTTTTTTTGTCATTTTGTGTCTTTTATTTAGTAATTTTGTGTCTTTTTTTGGTCATTTTGTATCTTTTTTGTCACTTTGTGTCTTTTTAAAGTAATTTAGTGTTTTTTTCAGTCATTTTGTGTCTTTTTTGGTCAGTTTGTGTCTTTTTTGTGTCATTTTGTGTCTTTTTTTAAAGTAATTTAGTGTTTTTTCAGTCATTTTGTGTCTTCTTTTTTAGTGATTTTGTGTCTTTTTTGTCACTTTTTAAAGTAATTGTGTTTTTCCCAGTCATTTTGTATCTTATTTTTATTCTTATGGGTTAACCTTGGAGAAAAAGCAGTCTGTGGCATGTCTTTACAGCCCAGCTGAAGAATCTTTCATTAAACAGAAAGGCGCTGTCATATTTATTCTCCACAACGTCTCGCAGTGATCTCAAGTGAGCGTTATCTGCTGAAAAGAAGATGATCATTTGTGCCGAACAGGATTTCAGCAGATAATAAAACCGTCTCCATCAAAGACTCCACCTTCATGGAAATAATGGGACGTGGCCTCCAGAGGAACACAGTCACACTGCAGGAAATCAAACAGTCACTGCACAGCAAGTAGCACGGACCGTTTCCGCCAAAGCGCCGTCTCCATGGCAACTAAAAACAGGTTCTGAACCCAGTTCAGACTTGAGAGGAAACACATCGTCATGACACAGAAAAGTAAGAAATGAATCCTGCTCTTATGGAGGCTGAGGAGAGTTACTTAGCGACTCCTTCCGCCATGAATAGGACAAGTAAAGTGGCGGCATTTCACAAACACAATGAGAGGTCAAGAGAACATTGTGTCTTTTCTTTTTTTAGTAATTTTGTGTCTTTTTTGTCACTTTGTGTCTTTTTAAAAGTAATTTAGTGTTTTTTTCAGTCATTTTGTGTCTTTTTTTGGTAATTTTGTGTCTTTTTTTAAGTAATATAGTGGTTTTTTTTTAAGTAATATAGTGTTTTTTCTGTCATTTTGTGTCTTTTTTTTGTCACTTTGTGTCTTTTTTTGGTCATTTTGAGTCTTTTTTGTCACTTTTTGTCTTTTTAAAAGTAATTTAGTGTTTTTTTCAGTCATTTTGTGTCTTTTTTTGGTAATTTTGTGTCTTTTTGTGTCATTTTGTGTCTTATAAGTAATATAGTGTTTTTTCAGTAATTTTGTGTCTTTGTTTTAGTAATTCTGTGTCCTTTTTCAGTAATTTTGTGTCTTTTTTGGGTAATTTTGTGTCTTTTTGTGTCATTTTGTGTCTTATAAGTAATATAGTGTTTTTTCAGTAATTTTGTGTCTTTTTTTTAGTAATTCTGTGTCCTTTTTTGGTCATTTTGCATCTTTTTTAAGTAATATAGTGTTTTTTCAGTCATTTTGTGTCTTTTTTTGATAATTTTGTGTCTTTTTGTGTCATTTTGTGTCTTTTCTAGTGTTTTTTCAGTCATTTTGTGTCTTTTTTTGGTCATTTTGTGTCTTTTTGTCACTTTGTGTCTTTTTTTTTTAAAAGTAATTTAGTGTTTTTTTCAGTCATTTTGTGTCTTTTTTTTTTAGTAATTCAGTTCAGACTTGAGAGGAAACACATCGTCATGACACAGAAAAGTAAGAAATGAATCCTCCTCTTATAGAGGCTGAGGAGAGTTACTTAGCGACTCCTTCCGCCATGAATAGGACAAGTAAAGTGGCGGCATTTCACAAACACAATGGCAGGTCAAGAGAACATTGTGTCTTTTCTTTTTTAGTAATTTTGTGTCTTTTTTGTCACTTTGTGTCTTTTTAAAAGAAATTTAGTGTTTTTTTCAGTCATTTTGTGTCTTTTTTTGGTAATTTTGTGTCTTTTTTTAAGTAATATAGTGTTTTTTCTGTCATTTTGTGTCTTTTTTTGTCACTTTGTGTCTTTTTTTGGTCATTTTGTGTCTTTGTTTTAGTAATTCTGTGTCCTTTTTCAGTAATTTTGTGTCTTTTTTGGGTAATTTTGTGTCTTTTTGTGTCATTTTGTGTCTTATAAGTAATATAGTGTTTTTTCAGTAATTTTGTGTCTTTTTTTTAGTAATTCTGTGTCCTTTTTTGGTCATTTTGCGTCTTTTTAAAGTAATATAGTGTTTTTTCAGTCATTTTGTGTCTTTTTTTGATAATTTTGTGTCTTTTTGTGTCATTTTGTGTCTTTTCTAGTGTTTTTTCAGTCATTTTGTGTCTTTTTTTGGTCATTTTGTGTCTTTTTGTCACTTTGTGTCTTTTTAAAAAAAAAAGTAATTTAGTGTTTTTTTGAGTCATTTTGTGTCTTTTTTTGGTAATTTTGTGTCTTTTTTGTCATTTTGTGTCTTTTTTTTTAGTAATTCAGTTCAGACTTGAGAGGAAACACATCGTCATGACACAGAAAAGTAAGAAATGAATCCTCCTCTTATGGAGGCTGAGGAGAGTTACTTAGCGACTTCTTCCGCCGTGAATAGGACTGAAAGTAAAGTGGCGGCATTTCACAAACACAATGGCAGGTCAAGAGAACATCCTCCTGGAAGTGCTTATCCACATCTGCAACCTGTCGCCGTAACAGAGCACATGTTCCACTAAAGAAGAAGAAGTGGAGCGCCTGGAGGTCATCTGAGGCCTGCAGCACTCACTGGATGCGTCACGCAGACAGAAAAAGAAAAAAGAAGGGACAGTAAGCCGGAAATGCTGAAATAGCTTGTACTTGCAGGAGCTCTGCTGGGTGCTCGAAGTGTCAATTGAGTGTGTAACAGCAGTGTTCTTATCCAGGACAACGGTTTCATATAACGGCTGCATGCTATCAAAGTTTATTCAAGATTGTGAGTCATTCTGTGATCCTCCCTGCTGGGAAGAAAATAGCAGGATATAGAAGCTTTTTCCATTCCTGGAAAACACATATGATCTGAAGGAATGGACAAACCGACCGCTCTCATGCCAGCTTTTTATTCTACAGGGTTAATTAAAGATGCAATGTGTAATTTTTTGTATTTAGGGTCACGGGGTGACACAAAATGACTAAAAAAAGACACAAAACCAAGGACATTTTCAAGAATTTTTTTTAGTTAGTTTTGTAATCACAATACAATACAGTTTGTTTTTTCAATTCTAGTTAGGGCCACGGGGAAATCTCACCGAGCACTGGTCCCATACAGCAATAGCTGTAGGGACCAGTGCTGCACTACTGTTATACTGTGGATTTCTTCTTCTTCCTCTTCCGGACGCAATTTCGTCCCGCTACTAGTCCTACAACTTGAAGAGTTGCAGGACAAATTATATATCAAAACGTGCGGTTTGATCGGGATCGGTGTGCTATTACTTTTCTCTACGGAATATGAATTTTTCGCGTCATAAGTCGCGAAAAACTGCCCAAAATTTTGCATTGAAGTGAATGGGACGGCCGAAAAAAAATTAGCGAAAAAGAACAATAATTGGAGATTTTTAAACGTCTACTTCTCCGCCATAATTTCACCTAGAGACTCCATTTAAACTTTAAACAGTAGACACAAGTCTTGTGGATCGGTGTATTAATCGTTTCGATAGGTCGATAGGTCATATAGTTTTTTTATCAATCCCTGTTCAATGACCATGATCATTTTTGGAGAAATTCTGAGATTATAATGGGTGTGTATTGCACAGAATGTTCGTGTCACAGTGTGTGACATCATCGCCAGAGTGTAGAGGGAGAGAAAAAACTGTCAAAAAATAAATTTGAAAACTGCGCTCCAGGCCTCAAATTCCACTCTACAGAAATAATTTATACATAGAAACGTAGGAAAATTAGTCTTCTCCCTCACAATCCTCTGGTAAAGCTGTCAGAGTTATAGTTTGGGCGTAGGACGCACAGATGATCCACCAACACCACCAACAGCCTCATTGGCTCCCATATTAAAAACGCAGGAAGATTTCTGAAAAAGGGAGATGTAACAGTTTTTTTAGATCGCTCTAACAAAGCTATTTTTTCATTTTTCTTCACAAAAAATATATAATATATACGTATGTAGACGTTCAGGAAGACCTCAGGACGCTCAAAGTGAAGTCGGATCAATGATAGGTATTATGGTTTTGCCAAAAATGCTTTCTGTTCGAGGCCAGAAATTCCAGTCTGTCCACCTCTGTTACGGTACATTGGCAGTTGGTGTCAGTTAATTCTGTTGATTGCTCTGCTCTGATTGCCTTTGATCTTTACTCTGATTACAGTTACAGATACACGCACACTAAGCGTAAGCGCGCACACTCAAGATACAGATGCTTCAAACACACACACACACACACACACGTAACTTCATGCGATTTTCGTTACACACACAACTGTGCGCGTAAGCGCGCACACTCCTCTAGACACTGGTCTGGCTTCCCTAGTTCCTCAGTTTTTCAATGCAATGATTCAAATTGAACAATACAAATTCAAATTATGTGATTCAAATTCATTTTTAATGCACTTATTCAAGTTCAGCAATTCAATTCCGTTTCTGGTGGCACATATTTCAGCCCATAACATCTGGACACATGTGGATGTTTGTGTGTGTCCTCTGATGGAGAGAAAGTGTGACTGGTTAGAAGGATGTAGATAAAGACAGGGAGACAGAACCAGGGAGTGGCTGTTTCAATGGGACAACCACTTGACCTTTTCCTCTTTCTGGTTTTTTTTTTTTCCACCACATGCTGCTCCACCTCCCTTCAGCAGCACACACACACACACACACACACACACACACACACACACACACACACACACACACACCCAGCTGCAGCCAGGCCCGTGGGGTGTGTTTAGCCCTGAGGTTACCATCTGTACCTGCCTGTTTGGTATGCAGAGGGTTCAGCCCCCCGATCCTCTGAAGCCCCCTCCCTCCTCGCTGCTGGAGCCTCTAACTGCCTCCACTTAGCATCTGCATGAGTCTCATACATTCCTACACATGTGGCTTAGTTTACACTGTGTCCGTGCATGCATGTGCTCTTCTTTTGTGTGTCTTTTTTAAATAATTTTGTGTCTTTTTGTAGCCTGGGTATACCCAGACTGCCTTGCGCGCTCAAATTTTATTTCGAACCTCCAGGCGGTCTGGAAACCAGGAAGGATTCTTAGCCCTGTTTTAGGGATCCAATCACAGAACGGGGAGGGACGGCAAGACGATGACGCGTACTACTCGGCACTTGGAAGCTTGTAATTTTCCGGATCCAACATGTCTGCTGCAGACGCGAAACTCTCTTTAGCTGCAGATGGTGTTTTAAATAGTTTAGAGCGAAAGTTGAAAGGCGAAAGGTCTCTCAGCGGCTCCGCTGAGATCACCGGCGTTATGGTAGCGGGGCTATTAGCGTCGCTAGCGGCTATTAGCGCCGCTAGCGGCTAATAGCTAATAGCCTCGCTACCGCAGACAGCGGAGCCCCCAGAGGCCCGCAGCAGCTTGTTTATTGCCCATAAAATCAGTGGATGTGTGTGGCTGAATGACATGAGGGGGAATAAAGAGTGAAAATAAATAATCTTGCAGAAAGCGAGAACTGAAGAAGCAAAGCAGCAGCAACACTCTCTCACAGACACACACACAACAAACATCCATCTCTGTTGCTCTACTACGTCATCTGGTATAACTGATCTGATTGGCTAAGAGATACCTACAGACGCTTTGATAGACATTCTAAGCGCCCAATAAACGGCTCCGGAGGATCGTAAACCACGCCTCCTCTACGGAGAAATACATTGCTCGTTGCCGGACTAGACCTCATTTGAGAATAGTCTGGTGTTAGCCAGGCTAGTCTTTTTGGGTAATTCTGTGTCTTTCTTTTGGTCATTTTGTGTCTTTTTTAAGTAATTTTGTGTCTTTTTTTAAAGTAATTTAGTGTTTTTTCAGTCATTTTGTGTCTTGTTTTTGTAAATTTTTTTCTTATTTGGTCATTTTGTGTCTTTTTTAAGTAATTAAGTGGGGTTTTTTTTACTAATTTTGTGTCTTTTTTGGTCAATTTATGTCTTTTTTTTAGTAATTTTGTGTCTTTTTTTGTGTCATTTTGTGTCTTTTTTCGTAATTTTGTGTCTTTTTTAGTAATTTTGCATGTGCTCTTGTTTTGTTTTTGTTTGTATGTTTTCTTAATGTTTCTATCCTTGCGGGGGGCGTGAGTTTTGCAGGGTGTGTGTGTGTGTGTGTGTGTGTGTGTGTGTGTGTGTGTGTGGATCTTAAAGTATGGCTGAGACTTTCTTGCAGCATCAGGGACTAATCCTTCAGCGTTGGGAGACCAGCTGTTAGCACGACAGCGAGCTCGGCTGAAAGAGCTTCATGTGTCTGGCGGCTAAGTGTGTAAATTAGCCTGGATGTGTTTTAATGTGGAAATTATATTGTGATATGCATGTACAGTTGAATAACCGATCAGGACTATTTTGTTATGCACTCTGTATTAAGTGTGTGTGTTTGTGTGCTTTGGTGTGGTGCAGTGAGAGCAACACTCCAACACTAGAATGAACAGAGAGAATGGATCAGCAGTACTTTTTAATTAGTGTAAGATTTCTTTTACTTAATTTATTAGAACATTGAATTCGTGCAGGAGGAAAGGCTTGATGAGAATGTTCATATTTGCCTCCGATTCACGTCTCTATTTTAGCTTTGATTGTATTTGTCCATTTAATTGTATATATATATATATATATATATATATATATATATATATATATATATATATATATATATATGTATATGTGTATATGTATATATGTATGTGTGTATATGTGTATGTGTACATATGTATGGAAATATATGTATATGTGTATGTGTATATATGTATGGAAATATATGTATATATATGTATATGTGTATATGTATATGTGTATATATGTATGCATTTATGTGTATATGTATATATGTATCTGTGTATATGTATGTATGTATGTATATATGTATATATGTATATGTATACATGTATGTACTGTATATATATGTGTATATGTATGTTTATATATGTATGTTTATATATGTATATATGTATGTATATATGTATATGTGTATATGTATATATATTTATATGTATATGTATATATGTATATGTATATGTATGTATATATGTATGTATGTATATACTTATATGTGTATATATGTATGTAAATATATGTATATGCGTATATGTGTATGTATGTAATCAATTTTACTCTTTATCTGTCTTTTTCATTTAATCAATTCTTATAATCAATCAATTCTTATTAACGTCACCCACCCTGTTATTGTCTTGTGTATTTGTATAATTTCTAATTTTGCTTTGATACGACGGCTGGGTTGACTGAGACCCCCTTTTCTTTCTTCTTCTCCCCTTTCTTTTATTGCTGCCTTTCTTACTTTTTTAATTAAGTAACGAAAATATGAATTAATTTATTTTGGCGTGAGGTACTTGAAGTCTTTTTGGTTTGGATGTTGGTTTTATTTCCCTGTTTGTTGCGATATCTTTGTGAATATAGAGAACACTTATATGTTCACTGAAATGAGCAGAGAGAATGGATCAGCAGTATTTTTTAATTAGTGTATGATTTCTTTTATTTATTTATTATTTTTTAAAGCATTGAATGTGTGCACAGGGAAAGGCTTGATGAGAATGTTCATATTTGCCTCCGATTCCACGTCCCGTCAATGATATTTAAAACTTAATTAACAGATGATCAATAGTGTTTACACTGTAAAGCGACTGGGGCAGATTCTAATTAGAATATCCATACATTATTAATGACATTAGCAAACTCTGAAATTAAAAGGAGACAACTGCCGCGTTCAATTAAATCAGCACTCACAGAGAAAATGTGGAGGGAAAAAGAGAGTGAGTGGGGCTTCTTTAACCCTCTGGAGTGTCCAAAATGTTAGATTTGACACCTTTGTTCACATTTGCAACATTTAACATTCTTTATTCAGAATGATAGTGTTTTGAAAGTGAAACAAAGATTCAAAATCACATTTTGTGTTGGACTTAAGGACTAAAAAAAGACACAAAATGACCAAAAAAAAAGACACAAAATGACAGAAAAAAAAGACACAAAATGACCAAAAAAGACACAAAATTACCAAAAAAGACACAAAATTACCAAAAAAATACACAAAATGACAGAAAAAAAAACTAAATTACTTTATAAAGACACAAAATGACTAAAAAAAGACAGAAAATGACAGAAAAAAAGACACAAAATGACTAAAAAAAGACACAAAATGACCAAAAAAAAAGACACAAAATGACAAAAAAGACACAAAATGATAAAAAAAGACACAAAATGACAGAAAAAAAAGACACAAAATGACCAAAAAAGACACAAAATTACCAAAAAAGACACAAAATTACCAAAAAAATACACAAAATGACAGAAAAAAAACTAAATTACTTTATAAAGACACAAAATGACTAAAAAAAGACAGAAAATGACAGAAAAAGAGACACAAAATGACTAAAAAAAGACACAAAATGACCAAAAAAGACACAAAATTACAAAAAAATACACAAAATCACAGAAAAAAACTAAATTACTTTAAAAAGACACAAAATGACTAAAAAAAGACAGAAAATGACAGAAAAAAACTAAATTACTTTATAAAGACACAAAATGACTAAAAAAAGACACAAAATGACAAAAAAAAAGACACAAAATGACTAAAAAAAGACTCAAAATGAATTTAAAAAAAGACACAAAATGACTAAAAAAGACACAGAATGAGAGAAAAAAACTAGATTACTTTAAAAAGACACAAAATGACAAAAAAAAAAACACAAAATGACTAAAAAAAGACACAAAATGACAAAAAAGACACAAAATTACCAAAAAAGACACAAAATGATCAAATTTATGTTGGTTTTTCTTTGTTACTTTTTGTTTCAAAATGTTGATCCAGTAAGTCAGAATAAAAAAATCATGGTGAAAAAAAATAAACCAACATGGCATTTAAACATGGTTTAAGTGGTGAATACAAGCAGGATGGAAAGGATTAAAAAATGGAGTAAATAGCCCAAAACTCCGTAGAGTTAAAGGAAATGATGGACAGGAAGTGATTCTGATCAAAGAGTTGGTGAAGGTGGCTGAAGATTAATTAGAATAAATCAATAAAACGATATAAATCCCAGTGTGATAATAATCATATGTTTCACAGATAAATGCAGCCAATGACCCAAGTTCCCCATAAAGCCTGTAGAGGTTGAATATATATATATATATATATATATATATATATATAGATAGATATATAGAGTCATTATAGTAAGAGATATGCATGTGAGCAGCTCTAGAGTAAAAACAAGCTGTTTACATAACGTGACCATATGCCAGATGATAAACACCTCGGAGCATTATTATGATTTATTGCTACTGGGGGATTGCTTTTATAGCTCGGGCAATCTTTTCTGTCAGTTATGATGAAACTGTTCCTCATCAAAGAGATTGCTGAGATTGATCAACAGGGTGACATCGCTGTAAAGTCTGAACCCTCTGGAGTCCAAGAAACACCGGAGCAGGATTTCTTCATGACGTTTCCTTGGCTTTTCTACAAGTTTCTACAAATTTAATGCATCAACTCCGTTTCAGCAAAGGTAAAAGCAAAAAAACACCTCGACCAAGTGTATGTTTTTATCAAAGGTTTTTCAAATTTTGCAGTTTGCATTCAGCATTTTTAAAGCAAAATTTTGCAAATTTTTGTGTGTTTTTTTGTATTTAGTACCTCAACTCTTTTCCAGCAATGGCTATAATCACCACGACCAAGTGTAGTAACATGATTTTACTTTTTGTGTTTATTGAAATTTTTTCTTTTTTTTTTTTGCGTTTTTGTGTTTTTTTAATTTTATTTTTTTGTGTTTCTTGTGTGTTTTTCATTTGTTTTTCATTTGTGTATTTTGTAATTTTTTTTTTGTGTTTTGTTTCTTGTGTGTGTTTCTGTGTGTTTTTGTTTAAAAAAGTGTTTTTTGTTTGTTTTTCATTTGTGTTTTTTGTAATTTTTTATTTTTTTGTGTTTTTGGGGGGTTTTGTAATTTTTTGTGTGTGTTTTTGTGTGTTTCTTGTGTGTGTGTTTTATTTGTATTTTTGTTTTATCTGTAATAAAAAAGTGTTTTTTGTTTGTTTTTCATTTGTGTTTTCTGTAATTTTGTGTGTTTTTTTTTTTTTTTTAACGTGTTTTTTGTTTGGTTACAATACTTGCCTCAAAATGTAGCAGAGTAGAAGTATAAAGTTACATAAAATGGAAATAATCAAGTAAAGTACAAGTACCTCAAACTCTACTTAAGTACAGTACTTGAGTAAATGTACTTGTGTTTTCACATTCTTCTCCTGAAGGGAAAATGTCTGTTTCACTTTCTTAAATCTGAGATTCAAACAGGCGAGCTATAGATTATAAACGTTCCAACTTCCAACACCAGTCTCTGTCTGATATTTAAAGTCTGGAAAAGAAAACCTGAAACTTCCAGCAGACTCGTCAGAACAAAGAGCAAAAACAGTAACAACAACAGAAACAGCAGATTATTATAGTATTGTGTTAACCACTAACCTCAGTCAGCCACTGCTGCAAGCTAACAGACGTAATAAACTAATAAAAGATGCCAAAAGCTCTTATCATTTAGAGAGAACAGACTCCTGATGTGAGTCTGTTTCCTCTGACGTCAGACATCTTCATGTGCTGCTTCTTCATTCTAACATCATTAGTAACAGCGGGCAGAGTTGCTGTGTTTTTACTTTTTTTTTGCAGGACAACCATGTTAAACTCAATATTTATCACAGCAGAGTAGTTTTACACACTTTAAAACATGTGTGGAGGAAAACTTTAACAACTAGTACTCACCACAACTTGGATTACTTTAGTCAGGCCTGTTGTTGCCTTCAGATACCAGTTATATGACCCGTTATATTATTAGATTATGTGGTTATATCAATAAATTAATATTAACCTCAAAGAGAAACAGTTTATTCTCCCTGGGGCAGAAAACACAAAGTCACAAAGTCACAAAGGCTCAACTCAACTAAACTCACTAGAAAAACTTAACAGAGTGAAGTGACTGGACATTTAAACAGCTGACGGCTGATTGATCCATTATTTTAAACGAAGGGTGTAACACAAAGACAAACACTTCAGTTTAAACTAATAATTACAAAAAACATATCAATATTTGAGCAATTAAAAGAAAAAAACAACCAACTAAATAATGTAGTCTTGGGGGGGAAAGTACAAAGTAAAAAAGTAATTAAAAAATAATAAAAGAAATCCAGATGCCCCCTGTGATGTCACAGGCACTTGGTGCAGTCTGATTGGCCACTTCCTGTTTTGGAGGAACACCTTTTGACATTTGGAGGCTGCAATGCACCTGTAAGATGGTTTACCAACTGCAAATAATCACCAAAGAAGAAGAAACAGAACAAGAAGGAAAAGAAGAAGAAGAAGAAGCAGAAGAAGCAGAAGAAGCAGAAGAAGAAGAAGAAGCTGCAGCCTGAAGTCTGACTTTGCTCCTCCACATAGAAACATGTGAGTTTGATGTTTATGGTGTTTTATGATGTTTATGTTGTTTAAAACGCTAAAAGCTATCTGTCTGTTTGCTGATGTTTGTGCTGTGCAATGTGAATTCAAAACCCTGATCCCAAAAAAGTTGGGACACTGTGAGACATAGTGATGTCCAGATGAAGCCTCATGAAGCCTTCAAGCTTTTCATCCAATTGGTCAAAAAAAAAAAAAAAGGTTAATTTCTCGAGGCTTCATGTGCTCACACAAAAAACCCTGCTGGTTAAATCCTGTATTGTCATTTCAGCTATTTGTGATGGTCTCCTGTCTGTTTGCAGCAGTGTCAGGATGAGAATAATCACTGCCAAGAACAGTTTAAATTGATTTTGTGTGGTTCATTCATTCATTCATTCATTCATTCATTTAATCTTTTTTTGATTAGTTTATGGGTAATGGTAAAAGTCTATTAAACCTCTGAAGTCCAGGAGGTTTTGGTTCAAATTTATCAACTTCCTGTGCATTAATTTCATCTTCCAGTCTGTCCTTACATCACATGCATGGCTCCTTTTTCTCCACACAAACTTAGCTATCAGTCAGATTTTACATTTTATTTTAATTAACAACATATAAAGCTGCCAGGAACCCAAAATAGGCTTTACAATCTACATTTAATTGAATACAATACAAATACATTTTTTGTAATGATCAAACTGATAAACTTTAGTTTTCTTATTTTTTTTAAAGTTTTATTATTAATTTAATGCATTGTTTTTATTTTCACCGCGTCCCAATTCTTTTGAACGGAGGGTTGTAATGTGCATGAGGTCAAAGGTCAACAAACTCCATGAGGAGAAAACTGACGACTAAGTGTATAGAAACTATAGAAACTAAAGCCCACATTTCAGTCTGTTTTAATCTAACTCTTGTGCGGTTAAATCCTTGTTACTGTTTGTTTGGTCTCTTGTGAAATGTACAGAATAACGTGAATAGTGTTTCAGCGTGTCTCCTCACCAGTTTTAATGTGGTTTTATAAGAATGTTTGAGCATCTTTTTAAGGCTGATCTGATCTGAACTGGTCTATCAATGAGGTTTTGTTTCTGGTTCAGTTTGTTTGTCAGAAGGATTATGAAAAAAACTGTTGGCCCAATAAAAAATGTCTGTAAATTTTACGGTGAAAAACTGCTAAACTATGACAGTAAAAGACGTAAAATGATAAATCAGTTAATTCAGTTTCAGTAACAATGGAACACTGTAAATGTCAGCCAAAACAGTATCTAAAAAATAAATAAATACATACATTACTCCACTATAAAATACACTAACACTGTGTTTGTAGCAAAAATATACTGTAATATATATACAGCCCATCATTTTTGCATTTATTTTTTTGTAAAAATACTTTTTCTCACTGTTAAATGTATTAAACACCATATCTCTAACAGAAATATACTGTAATATTTAATGGTAAAATCTTTAATTTATGCAGCATTTATAAAGTATTTTCTTGTCAATTATATGGCAGAATAGTGTTTCTTTTGATGGAAAAACTTTATTTTTACGGTAAAATATGGAATAAAATGTCAATCGTAAATGGGAAATCAACAGTGCTAATATCATTTTACTGTAATATTACAAAAAAAGTTGCACCGTATTTATTACGGTAAAGTTCTGGCAACCACAGCTGGTGGTTTTTACCATAAAAACAACAGGTTTTTTTTTTTTTACAGTGTGTAAGAGTGGAGCATGGCCTAAAGAAGAAGCCATTATTACATTTAAATGCAGAATCACAGACAGGGCAGAAACACAAATGATTCTTCTGTTAACACTGTGAGCTCGGCCTTGGCTCCGTTCTGCTCCGTGCCCTTCTCGTCTGCAGGAAATGTCTCTAGAAACCAGTTTTTGGCTCATTGTTCCAGTGGTCTGAAGCCAGCAGCATTGTTTCTGCATGCAGTGTTGAAAAGTTAGAGCTCTGCATTCATTTGGGGACGGAGGCGGACGCAGGATGTCTGGTTGCCTTTAACATTTTTATTATCTGCAACTTTTAGAAACAAACAATGTGAAAATCACAGAGTGCATCAGTGAGAAAGTAAGGCAGAGTTTAAATTCCTCTCTCCACCTATTTTTTAAAATTCTTTACTACTTTATTTTCTTTTCTTGTGCACAACAAAGTGGAAACTCTTATCGATGTCTTCAAGGAGAAACCGTACAAATGTCCAACTCTTTACCCTTAATAGGACACTCATTGAAATACTTGCAAATTCCAACTTTCAACCCTAGAGAATATTGGAGGATATAACATACAGCCAGAATGTGTAAAAAAACATACGGACCCGGGGGAGGAGATATTTTGAGAAAAAAGTTCACAAGATTAAAGTGTCAAATCTACGAGAAAAAAATGTGCAGATTTATGAGATTTAAAGTGGTGAATCTGTTAGAAAAACAAGTTGTTTTTCCCCACTTTTGTCTCATAAATCTGTGACTTTTTTCGAGCAGATTTGCCACTTTAAATCTCTTAAATCTGCACATTTTTTTCTTGTAGACTTGGCACTTTAATCTAGTCCCCCCCCGGGTTTGTAGTTTTATTTTTTCATACTTGGCCTTAATATGCTGTCATAGTCAAGTTCTCCTCGTACAAGTCCATGTGGTTCTATGACCTCACCTCTGAGGGTTAAAGGCTTTTCACCCTGAAGAACGAATACCTGGAATATCCACTTACATTACCGTCATAAGAACATTTTAAGGTCGGTCCTGAGTATTTACTATGACAGTTGCATTGATTTGGAACGGCATCTTTGTTTCAATAAAGTATGCAAACACAGAGACAGACTCTAAGGGCCACACTGCAAAAAAGGTGTGTCTAAAAACAGTAAATCTGAGGGAAATGATCTTGCTGCATGGACAGATAATTTACCTTGACAAGATTTCTTAAATTAAGATTATTAAATCTAGAAATAAGCATGTTGAACGCTTAAAATAAGAAATTAACTCTTAAAACCAGATAAATTAAAGCTGCCAGCAGTGATGAACTGGCCCGAGCAGAGTGACCTGATGATTATTTGGTTCTTACCAAGATAAAAAAAAACTTTAGATTTAGAAGGGTTTGATTTTTTGTTCATTTTGTGTCTCTTTTCTACATTTTTTTGTCGTTTATTGGTCATTTTGTGGCCGAAAAAAGATGTACAATGACACAAAAAAAGACACAAAATGAACAAAAAAATAAGTAAAAATTACAAAAAAAAAAGCAACAAAACATGTGAAATCACAAAAAAAGAAACAAAAGACGTAAAATCACAAAAAAAGACATAAAAAGACAAAAAAACTACCAAAAAAGACACAAAAAAGATGTAAAAATTACCAAAAAAAGACACAAAATGACCACAAAAAAAAGATACAAAAACAAAACAAAAAGATGTAAATTAAATTAAGATTGTTCAATCTAGAAATAAGCATGTTGAACACTTAAAATAAGAAATTAACTCTTAAAACCAGATAAATTAAAGCTGCCAGCAGTGATGAACTGGCCCGAGCAGAGTGACCTGATGATTATTTGGTTCTTACCAAGATAAAAAAAACAACTTTAGATTTAGAAGTGTTAGATAATTTATCTTGTTTTAAGAGTTAATTTCTTATTTTAAGCGTTCAACATGCTTATTTCTAGATTTAATAATCTTAATTCAGTCTTCTAGTTTTGTGTTTCCCTAGCTAGGATATCTTTCGATTCAAATCTCCTGAGATATTCCTTCGGTGTCCAGCCTCATTTGCACTTGGGTCTTCACTGCATTCTGACAAAAATCATATTGATAAATGCTCATTATGACCTATTAGTAATGTTGATAGGCTAATTTAGACTCAATTTAGGCTTTTTTAAATCTTTCTTGTAAGGTTTAAAATAAGGTTTGCGGCTCCATTCAGATTTTTTCTCTCTTTATTTGGCCAACAATGGCTCTTTTGTTAGTAACGGTTGCCGACCCCTGGTCTGAACCAGGTCTGAGTTACAGTGTTTGTGATGAGAATCCCAGTGTTCAACCACTACCCCATCGTCTTTAAGCTTTAAGTGCTTTTTGTATTAATCAGTTAACTAATCCCACTTACACTGCACAGTCTGAGAGCCATTAATTACGTAATACAGCATGAGTCATGGAACACACAGCTCCCATACATCTTCACCAGCTCCTAGCAGCGCTCCAAGTGTGTCTGTGTGTGTGTGTGTGTGTGCAAGCATGTGTGTGTGCACGTGTGTGTCTGTGTGTGTGTGCACGTATGTGTGTCTGCATCTGGTCGATGATGTGCAACCAAGTGTGTTTGTCTGTGTGTTTGCATAATTGACGTCCTTATGCAAACGTTTTCAAGGTGTGAGCTTCAGGTGTGTGTGTCTCTGTGTGCGTGTGCATGCGTGTGTGTGTGTGTGTGTGCGCGCATGCGTGTGTGTGTGTGTGTGTGTGCGTCTGTGTGTGTGCGCATGTGTGTGTGTGTGTGTGTGTGTGTCTATTTTATACAGTTTATGGTCTGTGTGTGTGTGTGTGTCTATTTTATACAGTTTATGGTCTGTGTGTGTGTGTGTGAGTGTCTGTGTGTGTGTGCACGTGTGTCTGTGTCTGTGTGTGCGTGTGCATGCGTGTGTGTGTGTGTGTGTATGTGTCTGTGTGTGTGTGCATGTGTGTCTGTGTCTGTGTGTGTGTGTGTGTTGCGCATGCATGTGTGTGTGAGTCTGTGTATGTGTATGTGTGTGTGCGCGCGTGTGTGTGTCTATTTTATACAGTTTATGGTCTGTGTGTGTGTCTGTGTGTCTGTGTGAGTCTGTGTGTGCATGCGTGTGTGTGTGTGTGTGTGTGTGTTTTTATGTCTGTTTGTGTCTGTGTGTGCACGTCTGTGTGTGTGTGTGTGTGTGTGCACGTGTGTGTGTCTGTGCACATGCATGTGTGTGTGTGTGTTTTTATGTCTGTTTGTGTCTGTGTGTGCACGTCTGTGTGTGTGTGTGCGCATGCGTGTGTGTGTGTGTGCGTGTGTGTGTGTGTGTGTGTGTGTGTGCATCTGGTAGATGATATGCAACCAAGTGTGTTTGTCTGTGTGTTTGCATAATTGAATTCCTTATGCAAACGTTTTCAAGGTGTGAGCTTCAGCTGTGTGTCTGTGTGTGTGTGCGCGTGCACGTGTGTGTGTGTGTGTGTGTGTGTGTGTGTGTGTGTGTGTGTGTGTGTGTGCCTTGGTACCTCATACGTCTTTATTTCACTCTCATAATTAACAATCCAGCTTCATAGATGCTCATCCTCTGTGACAAATGAGGTGTGTGTTGGCCGTGACCTAACCAAGGTCTGTTGTCTGTTTTAATGCTCCGGGGAGGAGAGCTGAGGAATGGCTCGGCTGGAGGAGAGGAAGAGGAGGAGGAAGAGGAGCAGAGTGTGCTGGTGCTGACCTGTGCGGGTTATTAAGGCCAGGATTCATGTTATTGTAAAGCCCAGAGAGAGAGGAAGGCTTGGCTCTGATTCAGAGGACACGCTGCAGGAATAAAGAGGCAACGTCTCCGCCCTCTTTCATCTTTTCATTTTATGTTCTAGCTGCTGGAGACCATAGAGGTGTTCAGCTCTGTCTGGATATCTGTGTGTATTTTACCAGAAGTCATTAAAAAAATGACAAAAATACACATAAAACACACAAAACATATGGCAAAAAGCACATATAAAAAAAACACATATTAAAAAATCTGCAAAAAATGACAAAAAACAAAAAAAAAACACACAAAAAAACACAAAAAACATAAAAAAAACACAAAAATATTTTTTTTTTACAAAAAGACACACTCAAAACACACAAAAACACACCGAAAACATATACTTTTTTTTAAAACACACAAAAAAATGACAAAAAACACATAAAACACACACAAAAAAAATGGCAAAAAGCACATATAAAAAAACACATATTAAAAAATCTGCAAAAAATGACAAAAAACAAATAAAAACACACATAAAAATACATGAATACACAAAAAACCATAAAAAAACCCCACAAAAACACTTTTTACAAAAAGACATAAAAACACACTCAAAACACACAAAAACACACCGAAAACATATACTTTTTTTTAAAACACACCAAAAAAATGACAGAAAACACACATAAAACACACACAAAATATGGCAAAAAGGACATAAAAATACACATAAAAAAACTACAAAAAAATTATAAAAACTCACTGAAAACACATAAAAATGTTTAAAAACCACACAAAAAAAAAATACAAAAAACACACATAAAACACACAAACAAACAGAGGACACGCTGCAGGAATAAAGAGGCTCAGACGCTGGTGGCAACATCTCCGCCCTCTTTCATCTTTTTATTTTTATGTTCTAGCTGCTGGAGACCATAGAGGTGTTCAGGTCTGTCTGGATATCTGTAAACCAACAACAGGATCTTCCTCTGGATCAGTTTTTGGGAAAGAAGACTGGAAATATGTGTGTTTTTTTTACCAGAAGTCATTAAAAAAAATACAAAAAATACACATAAAACACACAGAAAAACACACAAAAAATATGGCAAAAAGCACATATAAAAAAACACATATTAAAAAATCTGCAAAAAATGAATACATTTTTTTTTACATTTTTTTTAACAAAAAGACATAAAAACACACTCAAAACACACAAAAACACACCGAAAACATATACTTTTTTTTAAAACACACCAAAAAAAAGACAGAAAACACACATAAAACACACACAAAATATGGCAAAAAGGACATATGAAAATACACATAAAAAACTACAAAAAATGACAAAAAAAATAAATAAAAACACATAAAAAGACATGAATACACAAAAAAAACACAAAAAACATTAAAAAACCCCCCACAAAAACACATTTTTTTTTTACAAAAAGACATAAAAACACACTCAAAACACACAAAAACACACCGGAAACATACACTCTTTTTTTTTTTAAAACACACAAAAAAATGACAAAAAACACACACAAAATATGGCAAAAAGGACATATAAAAATACACATAAAAAAACTAGTTATTAGACCTCCCTTTTCTTCAGTTTCTTGTTCATTTTAATGGCTGGTGCAACTAAAGGTGCATCTCAATACATTAGAATATGATGAAAAGTCCATATTGATGCTTTTTAAAATTGGTCTTTTGTGGTATTCAGTTTTTTTTGAGACACTGAATTTTTAGGTCTTCAACACACAAAAAACATAAAAAAACACACTAAACACTTTTTTTTCACAAAAAAGACATAAAAACACACTGAAAACACACAAAAACACACCGAAAACACATAAAAAAAACCCACACATAAAACACGCACAAAAACACACAAAATATGGCAAAAAGCACATATAAACACACACAAAAAACACACATAAAAAACCTACAAAAATAAGAAAAAACACAAAAATACAAACACACACAAAAAAATGCACAACAAAATACAAAAAAACTTTTCTTTTTTACAAAAAGACGCACAAAAAGACACTGAAAATGCATTTTAAAATAAAGAAAAACCACACATTAAACACACAAAAAACACACAAAATATGACAAAAAGCACATATAAAAACAGAAAAAAACACACATAAAAAACACACAAAATATGACAAAAAGCACATATAAAAACAGACAAAAACACAGATAAAAACCCCCAAAAAATTACAAAAAAAAAAAATTATTAAAAAAATGCACAACAAAATACAAAAAACACACAAAAAACCCCATTACATTAAAATACTGAATGCACACTGCATAATTTGAAAATATCTGCAAAAAAAGGGGAAAATAACACTTTACACTTGGTCGAGGTGTTTTTTTTTTTTACCTTTGCTGAAAAAGAATTGACACATTAAATTGTAAACTTCTGGACTGTCAATCATAACTTTTCTTTCCCCAAAATACTAAAGAGCAGCTTCAGGCGAGAGGAAATCTCTGTTTCAGCTCTAATAAAGTTCCAGGTTCAGGTGCTGAACGTCTCTAGTGGACGAGATGATAAGATCTAAAACAGAGAGTCTCTCTCAGATCCTCTGAGATTTAATTTAATCATTTCTTTTCATCTTTTCCTTCTAAAGCGGACTCCAAACACAGTTGAGAAATGTTTTTTTGTTTAAGTTTGCCAACATTTTTTCCCCTTTAAATCTTCTAATGTTCCTCCCACTCTCACCTAATGAAGAGTTGAGTTTTTATGATGATTTTCCTCCCTGTTGATTGTTTCTTAACTCTTTAGAGTTTGGGGATATTTTGACTCTTTTTCATTCTGCCTCTATAAACCACTTGTCGGTTTTTTTCTGCACAACCTATATGACCTGATCATTTCTTCATTTTGACTTACTGGATCAACATTTTGAACACCAAAAACCCACAAAAAAATAAAAAAAAACACATAAAAAGACATAAAAACACAAAAAAAATAAAACCCCCCACAAAGAAACAGACAAAAACACATTTATTTAAAGCAAAAAAGACATAAAAACACCCTAAAAACACACCGAAAAAACATGCATTTAAAAAAAAAAAAACACAAAAAATTACAAAAAACACACACAAAACACAAGATATGGCAAAAAGGACATATAAAAACACACATAAAAAAACTACAAAAAATTACAAAAAACACACAAAAACACTTTTCTTTTTTTACAAAAAAGACACACAAAAAGACACTAAAAACACATTAAAAAATGTAAAAACCACACAAAAAATTACAAAAAACACACATAAAACACACAAAAAAACCCACACAAAATATGACAAAAAAAGCACATATAAAAACACAAAAAACACAGATAAAAAAAAATAAAAAAATGACAAAAACACACAAAAATTAAAAAAACGCACAACGAAATACAAAAAACACACATAAAACACACAACACACAAAATATGACAAAAAGCACATATAAAAACACACAAAAACACATAAAACACACACAAAAAACCTACAAAAAATACAAAAACACAAAAAAAACACAAACAAAAAAACCCCAACATATGACAAAAAGCACATATAAAGACACACATTAAAAAACTATAAAAATGACAAGTGGAGTGGATGGTATGATAAGATCTAAAACAGAGAGTCTCTCTCAGCTCCTGAGAGATTTAATTTAATCATTTCTTTTCATCTTTTCCTTCTAAAGCGGACTCCAAACACAGTCGAGAAATGTTTTTTTGTTTAAGTTTGCCAACATTTTTTCCCTTTTAAAGCGTCTAATGTTCCTCCCACTCTCACCTAATGAAGAGTTGAGTTTTCTGCTGATTTTCCTCCCTTCTGATTGCTTCTTAATGCACACCGGTGATGGCAAATAGATGAGTTTGTGTAACTTTGGACAGGTTTCTGTGTTTTACTCTGCGATGCTTGACGGAGCTCTGCACTAATGAATCTCAGAAGATGGAAGTGATGATGAAAAGGAAATGTAAGACTGACAACTGTTGAGACGCTGGATGTGGAGATAACAGGAAGCGTTTCTCTCCCCCGTCGAGAAACATGTCAGGGCCTGTAATGAGTCTTCCTGTCTCGTATGAAATGAAAGCGTGCCATTATCACCACTCCATCATTCTCACATTACAAGAGAAATTACGGGGTGCAGCCAGAGGAGCGAGAGGTGGAGGACATGAAATCATCATAAGAATACCTTCAATCTCCAGAAATATCGTCTCCATGCATGTATTCTATAGGATCTTCAAGTGGAAAAAAAGATATGATACATTATATTTCCATTAATATTAAAACCAGAGTCATTTCAAGTGGAGCGTTTTCCACGCTTGCTGATGAAAAATCCATTATTAGCAGCTAAACTTTTGTATTGGCTCCCGCCAGAAAGATGAAGGAGGAAGATGAAACATCTCCACATGTAATTACCAGAAAATTCAAACTCGACTAAAAATAGACATGATACATGATGAAGTAACAGATGTGAATAGTTTAAAGAAGACGTAAAATGACCAATAAAAGACGTGAAATGACCAAAAAAGACGTGAAATGACCAAAAAAAGATATAAAATGACCAAAAAAAAGGTGTGAAATGACAAAAAAAGATGTGAAATTACCAAAAAAGAAGTAAAATCACCCAAAAAAGTTGTAAAATGACCAAAAAAGGACGTGAAATGACCAAAAAAATAAGTAAAATAACCAACAAAAAAATGTAAAATAACCAAAAAAGATGTGAAACGACCAAAAAAAGATGTAAAATTACCAAAAAAGACATGAAACGACCAAAAAAAGATGTCCTGTGGCCCACCCCCCGCAGAGTAGGGCATAGGGGTCGGGTGCAGTGGGAGTCGGGCAGCAGGCGAAGGCGGGTACCTGGGCGTGCTGACCCCCGGTGGAGCGTTACCAGCTAGAAATAGTTGGGCTCACCTCCACACATAGCGTGGGCTCTGGAACCAAACTCCTGGAGAGAGGCTGGACTCTCTCCTTTTCCGGAGTTGCCCAGGGTGAGAGGCGCCGGGCGGGTGTGGGGATACTCACAAGCCCCCGGCTGAGCGCCGCTGTGTTGGAGTTCTCCCTGAGGAACGAGAGGGTCGTCTCCTTGCGGCTGCAAGTCGCGAGGAGAAGGTCTCTGACTGTTGTTAGTGCCTATGCACCGAACAGCAGTTCGGAGTACCCGGCCTTCTTGGAATCTCTGGGTGGTGTCCTGGAAGGGGTACCGCCTGGAGACTCTGTAGTTCTTCTGGGAGACTTCAACGCTCACGTGGGCAACGATGACGGTACCTGGAGGGGGGTGATTGGGAGGAACGGCCTGCCCGATCTGAACCCGAGTGGTGTTTTGTTATTGGACTTCTGTGCTAGTCATGGATTGTCCATAACAAACACCATGTTCGAACATAGAGTTGCTCATAAGTGTACCTGGTACCAGAGCACTCTAGGCCAAAGATCGATGATCGATTTCATTATCGTATCGTCTGATCTGCGGCCGCATGGTCTGGACACTCGGGTGAAGAGAGGAGCAGAGCTGTCAACTGATCACCACCTGGTGGTGAGTTGGATCAGGTGGCGGGGGAGGATGCTGGACAGACCTGGCAACCCAAACGTGTTGTGAGGGTGAACTGGGAACGTCTAGCGGAGGCCCCTGTCCGCAGGGTCTTCAACTCACACCTCTGGAAGAATTTCTCCAACATCCCGGGTGAGGCTGGGGACATGGAGTCCGAATGGGCCATGTTCAAAGCCTCAATTGTTGACGTGGCTGGTAGGAGCTGTGGCCTGAAGGCCGTCGGTGCCTGTCGTGGCGGCAACCCAAGAACCCGCTGGTGGACACCAGCGGTGAGGGAGGCCGTCAAGCTGAAGAAGGAGGCCTTTCGGTCTTGGCTGGCCGAGGGGTCTCTGGAATCAGCAGACAGGTACCGTTCGGCCAGAAGGGCTGCAGCTGCGGCAGTCGCTGAAGCAAAAACTCGGGTATGGAATTCGGGTATGGAATCACACTCCTCAGCCTCCCCGGAAAAGTCTACTCCAGGGTGCTGGAAAGGAGGCTCCGGCCGATTGTCGAACCTCGGAGTCAGGAGGAACAATGCGGCTTCCGTCCTGGCTGTGGAACAACGGACCAGCTCTTTACCCTTGCGAGGCTTCTGGAGGGGGCATGGGAGTTTGCCCATCCAGTCTACATGTGTTTTGTGGACTTGGAGAAGGCCTACGACCGTGTCCCTCGGGGAGTCTTGTGGGGGGTACTGCGGGAATATGGGGCACCGGGCTCGTTGCTACGACCTATCCGGTCCCTATATAACCAAAGTGAGAGCTGTGTCCGCATACTCGGCACAACGTCAAACACGTTCCCAGTGGGTGTTGGCCTCCGCCAGGGTTGCCCCTTGTCCCCGATTCTGTTTGTGGTTTTCATGGACAGGATCTCAAGGCGCAGCCGGGGGGAGGAAGGGATCCGGTTTGGTGACCTAAGAATAGCATCTCTGCTTTTTGCAGATGATGTGGTTCTTTTGGCTTCATCAAGCCGAGACCTCCAGCACTCACTGGGGCGTTTTGCAGCCGAGTGCGAAGCGGTTGGGATGAGAGTCAG
Source organism: Centropristis striata (assembly GCF_030273125.1). Classification (NCBI taxonomy): domain Eukaryota; kingdom Metazoa; phylum Chordata; class Actinopteri; order Perciformes; family Serranidae; genus Centropristis; species Centropristis striata. The sequence continues at coordinate 2,396,862 of NC_081532.1, read as the reverse complement.
CACCTCCAAGTCTGAGGCCATGGTTCTCTGCCGGAAAACGGTGGACTGCCCCCTCTGGGTGGGGAGAGAGATACTGCCTCAAGCGAAGGAGTTCAAGTATCTCGGGGTCTTGTTCACGAGTGAGGGTAGAATGGAGCGTGAGATGGACAGGCGGTTTGGTGCAGCGTCAGCAGTGATGCGGGCGCTGTACCGGACCGTCGTGGTGAAGAAGGAGCTGAGCCAGAAGGCAAAGCCCTCGATTTACCGGTCCATCTACGTTCCAACCCTCACCTATGGTCACGAACTTTGGGTAGTGACCGAAAGAGCAAGATCGCGGATACAAGCGGCTGAAATGAGCTTCCTTCGTAGGGTGGCTGGGCTCAGCCTTAGAGATAGGGTGAGGAGCTCAGACATCCGGAGGGAGCTCGGAGTAGAGTCGCTGCTCCTTCGCGTCGAAAGGAGTCAGCTGAGGTGATTTGGGCATCTGGTAAGGATCCTCCCGGGCGCCTCCCGTTAGAGGTGTTCCGGGCACGTCCAACTGGTAGGAGGCCCCGGGGAAGACCCAGAACACAGTGGAGGGATTATATCTCTCTCCTGGCCTGGGAACGCCTCGGGGTCCCCCAGGAGGAGCTGGACGTTGTGGCTGGGGAGAGGGACGTCTGGAATGCCCTGCTTAGCCTGCTAACCCCGCGACCCGGCCCCGGATAAGCGGAAGAAAATGGATGGATGGATGGAAAAAAAGATGTGAAATGACCAAGAAAAAAACACAAAAGAACCAAAAAAGACATGAAATGACGAGAACAAGACGTGAAATGACAAAAAAAAATCGTAAAATGACAAAAAAAGACATAAAATTACCCAAAAATATGTGAAATGACCAAAAAAAGACGTGAAATGACAAAAAGTAGACGTGAAATGACCAAAAAAAGAAGTAAAGTAACAAAAAAAGACGTAAACATTCCAAGTGAAATGACAGGGTGCAGCCAGAGGAGCGAGAGGTGGAGGACATGAAATCATCATAAGAATACCTTCAATCTCCAGAAATATCCTCTCCATGCATGTATTCTATAGGATCTTCAAGTGGAAAAAAAGATATGATACATTATATTTCCATTAATATTAAAACCAGAGTCATTTCAAGTGGAGCGTTTTCCACGCTTGCTGATGAAAAATCCATTATTAGCAGCTAAACTTTTGTATTGGCTCCCGCCAGAAAGATGAAGGAGGAAGATGAAGCATGGCCACATGTAATTACCAGAAAATTCAAACTCTGCTCGACTAAAAATAGACGTGATAAAAGTAACAGATGTGGATAAATAAAAAAAGACGTAAAATAACCAAAAAAGACATAAAATGACCAAGACAAAATGTAAAATGACCAAAAAAGATGTGAAATGACCAAAAAACGACATAAAACAACCCAAAAAAAACGTGAAATGTCCAAATAAAAGACATAAAATGACCAAAAAAAGATGTAAAATGACCAAAAAATGACATAAAACAACCAAAAAGAGACGTGAAATGTCCAAAAAAAGACTTAATATGACCAAAAAATGATGTGAAATGACCAAAAAAAGACGTAAAATGACCAAAAAAGACGTAAAAAGACGTTAAGATGACCAAAAAAAGACATAAAATGACAAAAAAGACATGACATGTCCAAAAAAAGATGTAAAAGGACAAAAAAGATGTAAAATAACCAAAAAAGACATAAAATAACCAAAAAAGATGTTAAAAGGACAAAAAAAGACGTTAAAAGGACCAAAAAAAATGTGAAATGACCAAATAAGACGTAAAATGACCAAAAAAATACGTAAAATGACAAAAAAAAAGGATGTGAAATGACTTGAGTCATTTCAAGTGGAGCGTTTTCCACGCTTGCTGATGAAAAATCCATTATTAGCAGCAAAACTTTTGTATTGGCTCCCGCCAGAAAGATGAAGGAGGAAGATGAAACATGGCCACATTTAATTACCAGAAAATTCAAACTCTGCTCCACTAAAAATAGACGTGATAGAAGTAACGGATGTGGATGATTTAAAAAAGACGTGAAATGACCAATAAAAGACGCAAAATGACCAAAAAAAGATGTAAAATGTCCAAAAAAGACGTAAAAAATAACCAAAAAAGACGTGAAATGACCAAAAAAGATGTGGAATGACCAAAAAAAGACGTTAAATGACCAAAAAAATATGTGAAATGATCAATAAAGACGTGAAATGCCCAAAAAAGAAGTGAAACGACCAAAAAAAAGATACAAAATAATCAAAAAAAGATGTAAAATAACCAAAAAAGATGTGAAATGACCAAAAAAAGACGCAAAATGACCAAAAAAAGATGTAAAATGTCCAAAAAAGACGTAAAAAATAACCAAAAAAGACGTGAAATGACCAAAAAAGATGTGGAATGACCAAAAAAAGACGTTAAATGACCAAAAAAATATGTGAAATGATCAATAAAGACGTGAAATGCCCAAAAAAGAAGTGAAACGACCAAAAAAAAGATACAAAATAATCAAAAAAGATGTAAAATAACCAAAAAAGATGTGAAATGACCAAAAAAAGACGTGAAATTACCAAAAAAGACATGAAATGTCCACAAAAACACATAAAATCACCAAAAAAGAGATGAAATGACTAGAAAAGGATGTGAAATAACCAAAAAGACGTAAAATTACAAAAAATGTGAAATGACCCAAAAAGATGTAAAACGACCAAATAAAATATGTAAAATAACCAACAAAAAGACGTGAAATGACCAAAAAAAGACGTAAAATGACAAAAAAGAAGTGAAACGACCCATAAATGAGACATAAAATAATAAAAAAACCATGTAAAATAACCAAAAAAAGACGCAAAATGCAAAAAAAAAGGATGTTAAATGACTTGAGTCATTTCAAGTGGAGCGTTTTTTCCACGCTTGCTGATGTAAAATCCATTATTAGCAGCTAAACTTTTGTATGGTTTCCCTGAGAAAGATGAAGGAGGAAGATGAAACATCTCCACATGTAATTACCAGAAAATTCAAACTCTGCTCGACTAAAAATAGACGTGATAAAAGTTACAGATGTGGATAATTTTTTTGACAGCTCCGACTATAATCGGAGGTCTTTATTGGTCCTGGTCATTGTTTAGCCGACTCTCGGCGCTCTCTTCAGCGTCCACGCCAACATGAATTACTCTGAGCGGCGTCAGAATCGCTTCCTTTGATGTTTCTTTAGCTGATGATGAAGAACCTACAGGAAACTCATCAGCTCCACCAAAACGAGCGGCTATAATTGTCTTTGCAAGGTCACAGAGTGATCTTTTTTAATTTGACGGCATTGTTAATTTCTTCCAGCTAATATCATTGGACAAACTAATATCGTTTGGACAAAGACAGAAGATGGGCTCAGCCTCAGGGGGGCCGCGCTGCTTTCATGGTCTTAAGCCCAAAAAAAAAAAAAAAAAAAAGAGCAGTTGGAGAGAAAAGAGAGAAGTGAGGCTGGTGAAGCATACTGTAAAGAAATAAGTGGGATTAAGACGAGTTAGAAGAGGAATATACACCTCAGAGTCAGAATCAGAAGACTTTAGTGTCATTGAACAGGGTAGTACAATGAAATCAGCAATCATCAACCCGTCCAAAATGTATAAAAACACACAAATAATATGACAGAGGTGGAGAGAAAGAAATACAGCAGCATGTGAGACACAAAATGACAAAAAAAGCAACAAAAAAAGACGGAAAATCACAAAAAAGAAACAAAAAGACAAAAAACTACCAAAAAATCATGGGATTATGGGAATATGGGAGCCAATGAGGCTGTTGGTGGTGTTGGTGGATCATCTGTGCGTCCTACGCCCAAACTATAACTCTGACAGCTTTACCAGAGGATTGTGAGGGAGAAGACTAATTTTCCTACGTTTCTATGTATAAATTATTTCTGTAGAGTGGAATTTGCGGCCTGGAGCGCAGTTTTCAAATTTATTTTTTGACGATTTTTTCTCTCCCTCTACACTCTGGCGATGATGTCACACACTGTCACACGAACATTCCGTGCAATACACACCCATTATAATCTCAGAATTTCTCCAAAAATGATCATGGTCATTGAACAGGGATTGATAAAAAACTATATGACCTATCGAAACGTGGATTAATACACCGATACACAAGACTTGTGTCTACTGTTTAAAGTTTAAATGGAGTCTCTAGGTGAAATTATGCCGGAGAAGTAGACATTTAAAAATCTCCAATTATTGTTCTTTTTAGCTCATTTTTTGTCGGCCATCCCATTCATTTCAATGCAAATTTTTGGGCAGTTTTTCGCGACTTGCGTCGCGAAAAATTCGTATTCTGTAGAGAAAAGTAATAGCACACCGATCCCGATCAAACCGCACGTTTTGATATATAATTTGTCCTGCAACTCTTCAAGTTGTAGGACTAGTAGCGGGACGAAATTGCGTCCGGAAGAGGAAGAAGAAGAAATCCACAGTATAACAGTAGTGCTCCGAGGCCCTAATTATTTCCTGCCACTAAGCACAGCTTTCAAAATAAGAGCACGGTGTGTTAAAATAAGCCACACCAGAATTTACTAGAAGACTGTCAAAATAAGTTGCCTTAAGTAAAACATACAAGAACCTCTATTCTCCTTTTACAATAATTCATTAAAGCATGCAATGAATAAGATCAGTGTATATGATGGAATAGTGGCATTAGAATGTGTGAGCGGCCACTAAATTTGGGCTTTTTGGGAAAAAAATGGTGACACTGGTTGGCTACATCATGTCCTAGTGGAAAGCTCTGTTGCCAACGTGTAGCCCATCAATCAATTCATAAACCTAATTAAACATTTTCATCTTGAGGTCAGGGGAGAGAAAAAAGAAAAATGACCATAACCTCTCTTAAATAGGCTAACTTTAACCCCTTCCTGTTATCATGGCATGTCTGGTATCTTTAAGCCTTAGAATAAAACCCTCTACAGCCTCTGAAAAGTGACTAAAAACAACATAAAAATGATCCGTGTTTGTGATAAATGGTCCTCCAGCTTTTATTTCTTATGAATTATGTATTAAATAATAAACTGTCGGTGCTCAGAAAGGAAAGAGAAAGGTGAAGACCTTTACCTGAAGAACCTGCTGACCTGAGGGACCTCCACCCTGATCTAATGTCCCTCCGTCTCTTTCTGCTGACTCAGTGGAAAAACAGCTGCAGACGTCCCTGCTGACCCTAAAACCAGGAGAAGAGAAAAGGATTAGCGTGGTGTGTTCAGGGACACAGTGGAGGGAGAAAGAAACCAGAAACAAGCCAGAGAGTTCACACTCCAGCAATTAGCCCGACCCCTGAGCAGAGCAGGGGAAGGTATCAATCACTGCACTAGTAATAGTAATTTTGTATCTTTTTTTTTTTTTTTTTTTTGTAATTTTGTGTCTTTTTTGGGTCATTTTGTGTCTTTTTTTCATAATTTTGTGTCTGTTTTGGTAATTTTGTGTCTTTTTTGGTAATTTTGTGTATTTTTTTGGGTAATTTTGTGTCTTTTTTGTAATTTTGTGTCTTTTTGGGGTCATTTTGTGTATTTTTTTGGTAATTTTGTGTCTTTTTTAGTAATTTTGTGTTTTTTTTATTTTTATTTTGTGTCTTTTTTTCATAATTTTGTGTATTTTTTTTAATTTTGTGTCTTTTTTTGGTAATTTTGTGTCTTTTTTGTAATTTTGTGTCTTTTTTGTAATTTTGTGTCTTTTTTGGGTAAATTTGTTTCTTTTTTAGTAATTTTGTGTTTTTTTTTCATAATTTTGTGTCTTTTTTAAAATAATTTTGTCTTTTATGGTAATTTTGTGTCTGGTTTGGATCATTTTGTGTATTTTTTTGGTAATTTTGTGTCTTTTTTGGTAATTTTGTGACTTTTAGGTCGTTTTGTTTATTTTTTTGGTAATTTTGTGTCTTTTTTGGTAATTTTGTCTCTTTTTTCATAATTTTGTGTCTTTTTAAAAAATAATTTTGTCTTTTTTGGTAATTTTGTGTCTTTTTTTGTAATTTTGTAACCCTAAAAAACCAGGAGAAGAGAAAAGGATTAGCCTGGTGTGTTTGGGGACATAGTGGAGGGAGAAAGAAACCAGAAACCAGCCAGAGAGTTCACACTCCAGCAATTAGCCCGACTACTGAGCAGAGCATGGGAAGCTATCAATCACTGCACTTAGTCAGAGTCCTGCTGCGTGTGTGTGTGTGTGTGTGTGTGTGTGTAGATGTGTGTGTGTGTAGATGTGTGTGTGTGTGTCGCACTTCACTTTATGGAGCGCTTATGAATCAGTGAAAGATTTCTGTGATGCAACCAGGAGACGAGTTTAAACTGTGAGTCACTGATCAAGTTGACATCTACCTTGATGCTGCAGCTCGGGGAGCTGATGCATCACTTGTTTGGAGCCATAAATGCATTTTTTGACGTGATATCGCGTCTGTGTTTGTGTCACCGAGCACACTGACGTTCAGTGAAATGAATGAAAATCAGCACAGACTGCATTCATGCACTGCAAAAAATGGGTGACTAAAAAAAACAGATAAAACAGTAAATCTGAGGGAAATGATCTTGCTGCATGGACAGATCATTTCACACAAAATGACCAAAAAAAGACACAAAATGACCAAAAAAGACACAAAATTACCAAAAAAGCAACAAAACACGTCAAATCACAAAAAAAAGAAACAAAAGATGCAAAATCACAAAAAAGACATAAAAAGACAAAAAAAGATGTAAAAATGACCAATAAAGACACAAAATCACAAAAAAGACAAAAAAAGATTAAAAATTAGCACAAACTGCATTCCTGCACTGCAAAAAAGGTCTTTTTTTGGTCATTTGTGTCTTTTGTGTCAGTTGTTGTGTCTTTTTTAGTTATTTTGTGTCTTTTATGGTCTTGTGGGGTTTTTTTGGTCATTTGTGTCTTTTTTTTGGTCATTTTGTGTCTTTTTTTGGTCATTTGTGTCTTTTGTTTCTGTTGTTGTGTCTTTTTTAGTTATTTTATGTCTAATTTTTTTGTCATTTTGTGTCTTTTATGGTCTTGTGGTTTTTTTTGGTCATTTGTGTCTTTTTTTTTTGGTCATTTTGTGTTTTTTTGGCAATTTTGTGTCTTTTTTTGGTTATTTTGTGTCTTTTTTAGTCCTTTAGTCCAACATAAAATGTAATTTTGAATCTTTTTTTTAACTTTCAAAACATTATCATGCTCAATAAAGAATTTTAAACGTGTCAAATGTGACCAAAGGTGTCAAATCTACCATATAAGAGGGTTCCATCCAGTTCTATCATTTGATACTAAATCTATTTGAGCTTGTCTCCAGTTTTACTTGGTATATCATCATCAAACTGAAACTGGCCTCATGGAGTTTACAGCCAGAACTTTAGAGGTAAATTTACAGTAGGGCTCCACGCTGCTTTGTTTTCTAGTCTGATGGAGGCAACAAGTCATGCTTCAATAATAAAATTTGTTCATTTTGTGTCTTTTTTGGTCATTTTGTGTCTTTTGTTGCGTCTTTTTTAGTTATTTTGTGTCTTTTTTGGTCATTTTGTGTCATTTTTTAGTCATTTTGTGTCTTTTTTTGGTCATTTTGTGTCATTTTTTAGTCATTTTGTGTCTTTTTGGTCATTTGTGTCTTTTTTTGTTGGTCATTTTGTGTCTTTTTGTGTCTTTTTTGGTCATTTTGTGTCTTTTTTAATTCATTTGGTGTCTTTTTTTGGTCATTTTGTGTCTTTTGTTGCATCTTTTTCAGTTATTTTGTGTATTTTTGGTCATTTTGTGTCTTTTTGTGTCTTTTTCAGTTATTTTGTGTTTTTTTTTTGTCAATTTGTCTTTTTTTTAAGTCATTTTGTGTCTTTTTGTGTCTTTCTTTTGTCATTTTGTCTTTTTTTGGTCATTTTGTGTCTTTTGCTGTGACTTTCTTAGTTATATTGTGTTTTTTTAGTCATTTTGTGTTTTTGTTTTGTAATTTTGTGTCTTTTTTTTATCATTTTGTCAAACTGAAACTGGCCTCATGGAGTTTACAGCCAGAACTTTAGAGGTAAATGTACAGTAGTGCTCCACGCTGCTTTGTTTTCTAGTCTGATGGAGGCAACAAGTCTGAATTATTTGGAGCTTTTGGACACTCCACAGGGTTAACAATCTTAATTTAATAAATCTTATCAAGGTAAATTATCTGTCCATGCAGCAAGATCATTTCCCTCATATTTAGAGTTTTATCTTGTTTTTAGACACACCTTTTTGCAGTGTGCTCCTGCTCCTAATGGGGTTTTGGCGCCCACGTGAATCTGCAGACGTCGGGGAGCTGGTTTCACTTTGTGGCTGCAGACTGAAATGGAAGATGAAAAGGGCTCCAGGAGGAGAGATGGTGGTGTTTAATCAGCTCCTTGGTTCTTCTCCCCCTGCTGTGATGAGCACTGGGCTTTAATTCTGCTGCTCCCGTCTGCTCTGGCATCCGGCTGTTGCCATGGCGAAGCCACACTTATTCTCATTCTGGTGGCATTCTGCTGACTCTGAGCCCAGCAAACAGCCAAAGACGCTGTTCACACATGCACAGACAAACATGCACGCATTAATTCCTGAATGTACGCATGCAACATACGCAGCAGATGCACGTTAACACACACACACTCACAGAGCCAACACACACATATTCTGTTTATCATGTGCAGGCATGAGGAGCCTTAAGCCTCCAGCTCTCTCTGACTTGGATGCAGATTCTTTTAACCATCTGTCAGCTAACTGACGTCCATGTTGGCTGCATGTGTGAATTACACCTTCACCTCTGTGTCTTTTTAAATAATTTTGTCTTTTTTAATAAGTTTGTGTCTTTTTAAATAATTTTGTCTTTTTTAATAATTTTGTGTCTTTTTTGGTAATTTTGTGTCTTTTCTAATAATTTTGTGTCTTTTTTTGGTAATTTTGTGTCTTTCTCAATAATTTTGTGTCTTTTTTGGTAATTTTGTGTCTTTTTTAATAATTTTGTGTCTTTTCTTAATAATTTTGTGTCTGTTTTAAGTAATTTTGTGTATTTAAAAAAAATAATAATTCTGTCTTTTTTTTGGGTAATTTTGTGTCTTTTTTGGTAATTATGTGTCTTTTTTTGGTTATTTTGTTTCTTTTTAAAGTAATTACGTTTTTTTTCTGTCATTTTGTGTCTTTTTTGGTAATTATAGTGTCTTTTTAAAATAATTTAGTGTCTTTTTTAGTAATTTTGTGTCTTTTAAAAATAATTTAGTGTCTTTTTTAGTAATTTTGTGTATTTTTTTGGTCATTTTGTGTCTTTTTTTTTTAGTAATTTTGTGTCGTTTTAAAATAATTTGTCTTTTTTTTATTAATTTTGTGTCGTTTTAAAATAATTTGTATTTTTTTGTAATTTTGTGTCTCTGTTTATCATGTGCAGGCATGAGGAGCCTTAAGCCTCCTGCTCTCTCTGACTTGAATGCAGATTCTTTTAACCATCTGTCAGCTAACTGACGTCCATGTTGGCTGCATGTGTGAATTAGACCTTCACCGTCGCTAATATCGAATCATATCACATCATGAAGTCGGCCCGTCGAGGGACGGCGCCGCCGGCAGCTGGACCGGAGTCTGACAACAGCAGGGAGGGGCGGAGGTGAAGGAGGAAGAAAGTCTAGGCTGAGGAGTTTAAAAAGAAACAAGGTTAAAAAAGAAAAAGTGGCTTGTGAGACGGCGGATAAAACCATCAAAGAGTGGTTCAAGCCAGGGCCAGATTAACACTTTGCTGTACCCTGGGCAACAATATTCAAGGGCCCCCCATCATTTTTCGCGACGTAAATTGCAGTGAATGGGACGGCTGAAAAAAATGAGTGAAAAAGAACAATAATTGGAGATTTTTAAACGTCTACTTCTCCGGCATAATTTCACCTAGAGACTCCATTTAAACTTTAAACAGTAGACACAAGTCTTGTGTATCGGTGTATTAATCCACGTTTCGATAGGTCATATAGTTTTTTATCAATCCCTGTTCAATGACCATGATCATTTTTGGAGAAATTCTGAGATTATAATGGGTGTGTATTGCACGGAATGTTCGTGTCACAGTGTGTGACATCATCGCCAGAGTGTAGAGGGAGAGAAAAAACTGTCAAAAAATAAATTTGAAAACTGCGTTTCAGGCCGCAAATTCCACTCTACAGAAATAATTTATACATAGAAACGTAGGAAAATTAGTCTTCTCCCTCACAATCCTCTGGTAAAGCTGTCAGAGTTATAGTTTGGGCGTAGGACACACAGATGATCCACCAACACGCACCAACAGCCTCATTGGCTCCCATATTAAAAACGCAGGAAGATTTCTGAAAAGGGGAGATGGAACAGTTTTTTTAACAAAGCTATTTTTTCATTTTTCTTAAAAAAAACATATGTAGACATTCAGGAAGAACTCAGGATGCTCAAAGTGAAGTCGGATCAATGATAGGTATTATGGTTTTGCCAAAAATGCTTTCTGTTGTAATTTTGTGTCTTGTAAATACATTTTTTAAAATCTATTTTATGTCTTGGTTCATGGTCTACACTGAGGAGTTTAAAAAGAAACAAGGTTAAAAAAGAAAAAGTGACTTGTGAGACGGCAGATAAAACCATCAAAGAGCGGTTCTAACCTTCCAAAATATGGATCGACAATATGCAATCAGATCCTAATCAGACCTGTAAAAAGCAGCTCTGAAGAGCAGAAAATAACACAAAGGCAGCTGAGTGAGGAGCAGACAGCAGAGCCAGGTCAGCCTGGAGTACACCAGCAACCAAAAGATTTAATTGAAATGGTTTGTTGTAATTAAAGCCTTTGTTGTGTACTTTAACTGACTTTTTAATCCTCTTTTAATCATTTGATTACAGCTTTGTCATTTTAAACACGTAGCAGTGGCTTGTTTGTCAATGATGGTGGAGTTCGGTCCATTAAAGCTGCTGCAATTCCAGTTGAAATGCATTTTTTAAACAAAAACTAATTTCCCTATTGTTACACGTTTTTAACCAACAGAGTGAGGACATTTTTGTGAAGTGAGGACATTTCGGCCGCTCCTCACTTCTTTAATGGCTTGTTTGAGAGTTCAGACTTTGTTTTTTTAGATCACACAATAGACACAAAATGACTAAAAATAGACACAAAATGACTAAAATTAGACACAAAATGACCAAAAAAGACACAGAAGACACAAAATGACCAAAAAAGACACAAAATGACAAAAAAGACACAAAATGATTAAAATTAGACACAAAATGACCAAAAAAGACACGAAATGACCAAATAAAACACAGAAGACACAAAATGACCAAAAAAGACACAAAATAACTAAAAAAGACAAAATGACCAAAATTGTGAATTCACTATTCTAATGAGGGCCCTCACAAAGATAGAAGTACAACGGTGTGTGTGTGTTTGTTTGTTTTTGTCAAAGTGTGTCCTTTTCTCTGCCTGAAGCTGGTTCGTGTATAATATGTTCAGATTTCAGTAATTGGATCAGTTTCAAATGTTTTTATCATGAAGCATAAGGATTACAAACCAGCGTTGGCATGCTTCTGACACACACAATGTCAAAGACACGGATGGATATTAACTGTGTGATATCGTTTCAAAGTAACTGGATCTGGGTGAAAGATTTCATGGCCGTGAAACGTTGCCAGATGTGGTGATTTTTCTACCCATATGGGTGGCTGATTGACGGATTATGTCAGAAAAAATTAACATGACGACATGAAAACAAACGTTTTTCCTGGTTTTACATATTGTTGATATATTTGGTTTTTTTTCCTACTCAATATTCATGTTTTTTTTCTGGCTAGAAATTACATCTTTGAACCAACCTGGCAACACTGCAGTAACTCGCTAGAAGGCTGCGTTTCACTAAACTACTTGGTTAGGTTTAGAAAAAACTGTTGCTTACTAAGTACCTTTGGCCTCACGTTTAAACAAAGTGAGTACTCACAGTGGTGGAAGAAGTATTCAGATCCTTTACTTCAGTAAAAGTACTCACATGCCATGTGAAAGAGTCACCGGTCACTGTAGTCGTTGCGCTTCTCATAAAATATCGCAGAATTTAGTCATCTTTGAGTATATTTTTCCCCCATATATGTTTTTACAGTGTTTGGAAGAAACCTGCCAACTCGATTATCTACAACGTTACGATCAATTCATCAATTAATGGCTGCATTAGACGGTCACACATTAGCTGGTTGCACATTAGCTGTTCGCATTAGACGGTCACACATTAGCCGGTCGCATAAGCCGGTCGCACATTAACCGGTCGCATTAGACTGTTACACATTAGCCGGTCGCACATTAGACGGTCACATTAGCCGGTCACATTAGACTGTCACATTAGACTGTCACACATTAGACGGTCTCACATTAGCTGGTTGCACATTAGATGGTCGCACCTTAGCCGGTCGCATTAGACAGTCACATAATAGCCGGTTGCACATTAACCGGTCGCATTAGCCGGTCGCATTAGTCTATCGTACATTAGCCGGTCGCACATTAGCAGGCCACATTAGCCAGTCACGCATTAACCCGTTGGACATTAGCCGGTTGCATTAGATGGTCGCACATTAGCTGGTCGCACATTAACCGGTCGCATTAGACTGTCGCACATTAAACGGTCACATTAGACGGTCTCGCATTAGCTCACATTAACCAGTCGCACATTAACCAGTCGCACATTAGCCGGTCGCACATTAACCGGTTGCATTAGACTGTCGCACATTAACCAGTCGCACATTAGCCAGTCGCACATTAGCAGGTCGCATTAGACTGTCGCACATTAACCAGTCGCACATTACCCGGTCGCACATTAGTAGGTCGCATTAGACTGTCGCACATTAACCAGTCGCACATTACCCGGTCGCACATTAGTAGGTCGCATTAGCCGGTCACATTAGACGGTCACATTAGCCGATCGCACATTAGCTGGTCACATTAGACGGTCAGTAGCGACACCACAAAGTGTCAAACTGAGGTCAACAGAAAGGCGCCATATTAACCTGCTGAAACGACGCATATCTCCACCCAGTGTTGAGGAGGAGGACACGTTCCCGTCAGTTATTAGATTTTCTCAGTTGCATGTAAACTGGGACAAGGACAGAAGTCCTATTAGACGGCAATATAGATTTCAAAGCATAGCTCCATTAAACTGTGCATGTAAACGTACTGAGTGATCTCAGCACCCAGTAACTCTGCTAACATACATGTGGCTCACTCTGACCTCAACGCAGGTCTAAACTTCTAATCGACTGATTAAAAGGTGATTCAGAAGTCATCTAATCATTTCAATCAATACAATCCTCCCCACAGCAAAGCATCTGAATCCAAACAGTCAGTTTGTTGTTTTGTATTTCTCAGCCGTCCCCAGCAGATTGGAAGCCAACTGCCAGTGTTTGCATTGAAATTATTTACCAACCGACCATTAAATCTAAAGCTTTGGTGGTTTGTCTCCCAGTTCTGTGTGATTTCCAACTCCGTTTGCATCCAAAACACACAAACATACACAGTTGGTCCTAAAGAGTAAACAGTCATGTTGTTGTTGTTGTCAGCTGAAGATGGAGATGTACGCACAGTTCTTGTGATCATGATGCTTTTACATAAAAATACAAAAAGGTTGGGATGCTGTGAGAAAACATAGATTAAAAAATAATGCATCCTCCATCCAGCTGAATAAAATACAAAGACAAGACATCATACTGATATATTTTTGCTTTTTGTAAATACAGTCATGGAAAAAAAATATTAGACCAGCCTTGTTTTCTTCAAATTATTGTTTGTTTTATTGCCTGGTACAACTAAAGGTACATTTGTTTGGACAAATATAATGATAACAACAAAAATAGCTGATAAGAATTCAATTTAAGAGCTGATATCTAGACATTTAACATGATTTTCTTCATCATGATTTTGGTCATTATCAATAAAACCATGTTAAATGTCTAGATATCAGCTCTTAAATTAAACTTTTATCAGCTATTTTTGTTGTTATCATTATATTTGTCCAAACAAATGAATCTTTAGTTGTACCAGGTATTAAATGAACAAGAAATTGAAGAAATCAATGGTATAATAATTTTTCCATGACTGTATTTTTTTGTCATTTTGTGTCTTTTTTGATTAGTTTTCCATCTATTTGTGGTCAATTTGTTTCTATTTCGATAATTCTGTGTCATTTTTCGTTAATTTTTTCATCTATGTTTGGTCATTTTGTGTCTTTTTTTGGTCATTTCTACATCTACAGTCATGGAAACATTCTTGATAATAACCAAAATCATTATCAATAAAACCATGTTAAATGGCTAGATATCAGCTGAGAGAGGACCTAAGACTGAGCCCTGAGGAACACCTTCAACCAATTTTGTTTATTGATAACAAGCAAAGTCATGATCAATAAAACCATGTTAAATGTTTATATATCAGCTCTTAAATTAAACTCCTATCAGCTATTTTTGTTGTTATCATTATATTTGTCCAAACAAATGTAGCTTTAGTTGTACCAGGCATTAAAATTAACAAGAAATTGAAGAAATCAATGGTATAATAATTTTTCCATGACTATATTTTTTTGTCATTTTGTGTCTTTTTTTGATATTTTTTACATCTATTTTTGGTGAATTTGTTTCCATTTAGATCATTTTATGTCATTTTTTGGTCATTTTTACATCTATTTTTGGTCAATTTGTTTTTTATTTCGATAATTCTGTGTCATTTTTCATTAATTTTTACATCTATGTTTGGTCATTTTGTGTCTTTTTTTGGTAATTTTTGTACCTTTTAGTTGTACCAGGCATTAAAACGAACAAGAAACTGAAGAAAATAGTCTAATATTTTTTTTCCAATGACTGTATAATACTAAGAATTCAGACTTTTTTTAATGCTAGATAGATAATAACTGAAATATTGTATCCTCATGTACAAAGAAAACCATTTTTTGTTAACATGTTGTGTTCATTGTGTTGTTGTGTTCAGTGACAAACATAACTTGTTCATCACTGCAGCTGTTTTTTCTGGTGGGAGGTGATACATCAGTGTTAATTAGATTTTCTTTTCCTATCGAGCTCGCTAAGAAAATTGCCCGCTCCAAATTAGCACTGATTGATGACTTACCATTGTTAACGAGCACTGTGGTGGCAATCAAGTGATTATCATTTATCTATATTTTCAAATCCAGGTGACAAAAACAAAAAAATCAGAGGAAGATGAAGAGGGGAAAAATACTTTCTGTGCTTGTGACTGAAGAAGTCTGGCAAGTTTGTGAGTTTGAAATGGAAGAGATATGAAAAGATGTCTAGATATCAGCTCTTAAATTAAATTCTTATTAACTATTTTTGTTGTTATCATTGTATTTGTACAAACAAATGTACCTTTAGTTGTACCAGGCATTAAATGAGCAAAAAATTGAAGAAATCTATGATATAATATTTTTTCCATTACTATATTTTTTGTCATTTTGTGTCTTTTTTGATCATTTTTAAATCTATTTTTGGTCATTTTGTGTCTTTTTAGTCATTTTTACATCTATTTTTGGTCAATTTGTTTCTATTTAGATAATTCTGTGTCATTTTTTGGTCATTTTTGCATCCATTTTTTGGTCATTTTGTGTCTTTTTAGATCATTTTTACGTCTATTTTTGGTCAATGTGTTTCTATTTTGATAATTTTGTCTCATTTTTGCATCTATTTTTTGGTCATTTTGTGTCTTTTGAGTCAATTTTACATCTATTTTTGGTCGTTTTGTGTCTTTTTTGGTCATTTTTGCATCTATTTTTGGTCATTTTTTGTCTTTTGGTCATTTTTTACATCTATTTTGGTCAATTTGTTTCTATTTCGATAATTCTGTATCATTTTTGGTCATTTTGTGTCCTTTTAGTCACTTTACATCTATTTTTGGTCAATCTGTTTCTATCTCGATAATTCTGTGTCATTTTTTTGCTAATTTTTTAATCTATTTTTTGGTCATTTTGTGTCTTTTTTGGTCATTTTGTGTCTTTTTTGATCATTTTTACATCTATTTTTGGTGAATCTGTTTCTATTTTGATAATTTTGTGTAATTTTTTGGTCATTTTTTACATCTATTTTTGGTCATTTTGTGTAAATTTTTTGGTCATTTTTACATCTATAGTCATGGAAACATTCTTGATAATAACCAAAATCATTTTTTAATGAAACCATGTTAAATGTCTAGATATCAGCTCTTAAATTAAACTCTTAAATTAAACTTTCTGTGCTTGTGACTGAAGACGTCTGGCAAGTTAGTGAGAGTGAGTCTGAAATGGAAGAGATGTGAAAAGATGTAGCCGGTGAAAGGATAATGGAGACAAAGGTTTGAGAGCAAGAGAGAGGCGAGGACAGAGGACGGAGGAGAAAGATGGAGGATATCGGGTCATGGAGAGGAGCAGCAGAGAAGCATGGACTCACAAAGGAAGATTTTTGGAGGGGAGAAGGTCATGAGTTACTGAAAAGTGGAGACGGGCATAAATAACTTTACTTTTTTTTAGTTTAAATTCTCCAAACCAGAGTGAGTGTCCTCTTCTCTACAGTGAATAGCTCCATGGAGACGTTTCAGAGTTGGTTTCTAAAAGGCACAAGCAGAAAAAATCACCGCAGGCTTTCAGGAAAACGCTCCGGATGTATGAAGCTGTGCACTTCTTGCCCGACCAACCCCTGCAGACACACACTCTGCATAGAGGCATATGTTTTGTTTCTTTGTCTAATATAAATCCATAAGCGTGGGCTGTCTGACACAAAATGACCAAAAAAAGACACAAAATTATTTTAAAAAAAGACACAAAATGACCCAAGAAAAATACACAAAATACAAAAAGACACAAAATTATTAAAAAAAGACACAAAATTACCAAAAAAGACACAGAATTATTAAAAAAGACACAAAATGGCCAAAAAATACACAAAATGACTAAAAAAGACACAAATTTATTAAAAAAAGGCACAAAATTATTTTAAAAGACACAAAATGGACAAAAAATACACAAAATGACTAAAAAAGACACAAATTTATTTAAAAAAGACACACAATTATTTTAAAAAGACACAAAATGGTCAAAAAAATACACAAAATGACTAAAAAAGACACAAGTTTATTTAAAAAAGACACAAAATTATTTTAAAAAAGACACAAAATTACCAAAAAAAGACACAGAATTACCAAAAAAGACACAGAATTACCAAAAAAGACACAAAATTATTAAAAAAAGACACAAAATGACCCAAAAAAAATACAAAAAATACAAAAAGACACAAAATTATTAAAAAAAGACACAAAATTACCAAAAAGACACAGAATTATTAAAAAAGACACAAAATGACTAAAAAAGACAGAAATTTATTAAAAAAAGGCACAAAATTATTTTAAAAGACACAAAATGGACAAAAAAGACACAAAATGACTAAAAAAGACACAAATTTATTAAAAAAAGGCACAAAATTATTTTAAAAGACACAAAATGACTAAAAAAGACACAAATTTATTTAAAAAAGACACACAATTATTTTAAAAAGACACAAAATGGTCAAAAAAAATACACAAAATGACTAATAAAGACACAAGTTTATTTAAAAAAGACACTAAATTATTTTAAAAAAGACACAAAATTACCAAAAAAAGACACAGAATTACCAAAAAAGACACAAAATTATTTTAAAAAGACAGAAAATTACAAAAAAAGACACGAAATTACCAAAAAAGACACAAAATTACCAAAAAAAAAGACACAGAATTACAAAAAAAAAAAGACACAGAATTATTTTAAATAGACACAAAATGACCCAAGAAAAATACACAGAATTACCAAAAAAGACACAAAATTATTTTAAAAAGACACAAAATGACACAAAAAATTTGAAAACTGATTTTTGGAGGGGAGAAGGTCATGAGTTACTGTAAAGTGGAGACGGGCATAAATAACTTTACTTTTTTTTAGTTTAAATTCTCCAAACCAGAGTGAGTGTCCTCTTCTCTACAGTGAATAGCTCCATGGAGACGTTTCAGAGTTGGTTTTAAAAAGGCACAAGCAGAAAAAAATCACTGCAGGCTTTCAGGAAAACGCTCCGGATGTATGAAGCTGTGCACTTCTTGTTTCTTACTTCATGTTTCAATAATAATAATAATAATAATACATTTTATTTGGAGGCGCCTTTCTTGGCACTCAAGGACACCGTACAAAAAAGATAGAAAAGATTCAGCAATAAAATACAATAAAATACACAGAATTAATAACAATATAATACAAAAGATAGAAATTTTGATTCTGTGTCTAATATAAATCCATAGCGTGATGTACAGCTTTCCATGAGCGTGGGCTGTCTGACACAAAATGACCAGAAAAAGACACAAAATGACCAAAAAAGACACAAAATGACCAAAAAAGACACAAAATGACCAAAAAAGACACATAATTACCAAAAAAAGACACAAAATGACCCAAGAAAAATACACAAAATTACAAAAAAAGACAAAAAATTATTTAAAAAAAGACACAGAATTACCAAAAAAGACACAGAAATACCAAAAAAGACACAAAATTATTTAAAAAAAGACACAAAATGACTAAAAAAGACAAAAATTTATTTAAATAAGACACAAAATGATTTTAAAAAAGACACAAAATTACCAACAAAAGACACAGAATTATTTTAAAAAGACACAAAATGACAGAAAAAGACACAAAATGACCAAAAAAATCACAAAATTACAAAAAAAATCACAAAATTATTACCAAAACAGACACAAAAGTATTTTAAAAAAACATAAAATGACCCAAGAAAAATACACAAAATTACAAAAAAGACACAAAATTATTTAAAAAAGACACAAAATGGCCAAAAAAGACACATAATTACCAAAAAAAGACACAAATGACCCAAGAAAAATACACAAAATTACAAAAAAAGACAAAAAATTATTTAAAAAAAGACACATAATTACCAAAAAAGACACAGAAATACCAAAAAGACACAAAATTATTTAAAAAAAGGACACAAAATGACTAAAAAAGACAAAAATTTATTTAAATAAGACACAAAATGATTTTAAAAAAGACACAAAATTACCAAAAAAAGACACAGAATTACAACAAAAGACACAGAATTATTTTAAAAAGACACAAAATGACCAAAAAAAGACACAAAATGACCAAAAAAATCACAAAATGACCCAAAAAATCACAAAATTACAAAAAAAAATCACAAAATTACCAAAACAGACACAAAAGTATTTTAAAAAAACACAAAATGACCCAAGAAAAATACACAAAATTACAAAAAAAGACACAAAATTATTTAAAAAAGACACAAAATGGCCAAAAAAATACACAAAATTACAAAAAAAGACACAAAATTATTAAAAAAAGACACAAAATTACCCGAAAAAGACACTAAATTATCAAAAAAAGACACAGAATTATTTCAAAAAGACACAAAATGACCCAAAAAAGTAATTAAAGGGACCTTCCACACACAACACGGTAAAGTGCCATTCATATAAAACTCACATTAAACTTTCATATCAAGGTGGGGGCCACAAAATATCGTCACGAGGGCCACAATTGGCCCTCAAGTTTGAGACCCCTGCTCTAAAAACTAACTAAAACTAATGTAAAACCCCAAACTCTTCTAACCTCGCCGTACAGTGAAAAGCTCTGTGGAGACGTTTCACAGTTCTTATCAAGTTCTCACCAGCAGAAAATCACTGCAGGCTTTCAGGAAAACGCTCCGGACGTACCAAGCTGTGCACTTCTTAACCCCAACCCCTGCAGACACACACTCTGCATAGACACACACACACTCTGCATAGACACACACACACTCTGCATAGACACACACACACTCTGCATGCAGGCATATGCTTTGATTCTGTGTCTAATATGAATCCATAGCGTGATGTACAGCTTTCCATAAGCGTGGGCTGTTTGTGTCCGGCAGGCACAGTTATGCTCATGTGGGGGTTATAAATAGCTAATGTACACACGCTCTGTTTGCTGCTGAAATGGATATTCTTTAAACAAACAAATAGAGTATTCCTGAGCGTGCTCTGGTGATGGATGGACGTGCACCACGGGGTGCAGCAGCGGGCGGAGGAACAGCAGCTTCAACAGCGAGCTTAACAACGCTTAACAAATATCAGCTTAATGCTTCTACATTACATTAATAACTCCCGTTGACCTGCGGACGCTGACACTTCCTGTGTGAGTGAGCGTGTTTGACGCACATATGCTTTCTCATTATAGATTGGTCGATAAATTGATTGGTTAGAAAAAGAAAAAACACACAATTTGTAGTTGTAAGTGGCAGCAACAGAGGCGGGGAGGCGATATTCAGCTCATGAATACAATGCTACAGATGGCAGCAATATTTCCCAAGCTCATCAGAAAGCGCTGGCGGGACCCTGGAGGCCTGTTTTTTTACTGTATAGCATAATAAACGCTCTAAACCAGGGGTCTCAAACTCAAATTACCTGGGGGCCGCTGGAGGCAGGATCAAAATGACCAAAAAATTACACAAAATGACCAAAAAAAGACACAAAATTACTAAAAAAAAAGAGACAAAATGACAGAAAAAAACTAAATTACTTAAAAAAAGACACAAAATGACCGAAAAAAACTAAATTACTTAAAAAAGACACAAAATTGACCAAAAAAGACACAAAATGACAAAAAACATAAAAATGACCAAAAAAATTCACAGAATTACCAAAAAAGACACAAAATTATTTAAAAAAGACACAAAATGAAAAAAAGACACAAAATTACCACAAAAAAAAGACATAAAATTACCAAAAATGAAACAAAATTATGTAAAAAAAGACACAAAATGACCCAAAAGACACAAAAAAAACCAAGCTGTGATTGTTGTGTGTATTCTTCTGGAAACAGCGACCCGGAGCTGTGAACATTTAACAAATATCAGCTTAATGCTTGTACATTAATATTATATATATTAACATTAATAACATCCCGCTGACCTGCGGACACTGACACTTCCTGTGTGAGTGAGCGTGTTTGACGCACATATGCTTTCTCATTATAGATTGGTCGATAAATTGATTGGTTAGAAAAAGAAAAAACACACAATTTGTAGTTGTAAGTGGCAGCAACAGAGGCGGGAGGCGATATTCAGCTGTTACAGGTCTGTCAGCTCATGAATACTATGATACAGATGGCAGCAATATTTCCCAAGCTCATCAGAAAGAGCTGGCGGGACCCTGGAGGCCTGTTTTTTTACTGTATAGCATAATAAACGCTCTAAAACAGGGGTCTCAAACTCAAATTACCTGGGGGCCGCTGGAGGCAGGATCAAAATGACCAAAAAAAG
This sequence comes from Centropristis striata, assembly GCF_030273125.1. Taxonomy (NCBI): domain Eukaryota; kingdom Metazoa; phylum Chordata; class Actinopteri; order Perciformes; family Serranidae; genus Centropristis; species Centropristis striata. The sequence continues at coordinate 2,375,569 of NC_081532.1, read as the reverse complement.
ACACAAAATGACAAAAAAAAAGACATAAAATGACGGAAAAAAACCTAGATTACTTAAAAAAGACACAAAATGACAAAAAAAAGACACAAAATGACCAAAAAAAGACACAAAATGACAGAAAAAAACCTAAATTACTTTAAAAAAAAGACACAAAATGACCCAAAAAAGACACAAAATGACCAAAAAAGACACAAAATGACTGAAAAAACACAAAATTACTTAAAAAAAGACACAAAATGACACAAAAGACACAAAATTACTTAAAAAAGACACAAAATTACCAAAAAGACACAAAATGACATATAAAACACTAAATTACTTAAAAAGACACAAAATGACAAAAGACATAAAAGTGACCCAAAAAATTCACAGAATTACCAAAAAAGACACAAAATTATTCAAAAAAGACACAAAATGAAAAAAAAGAAACAAAATGACAAAAAAGACACAAAATTATTTTAAAAAGACACACAATGACCCAAAAAAGACACAAAATGACGAAAAAAGACACAAAAAAGACACAAATGACCAGAAAGATGCAAAAAAGACACAAAATTACTTAAAAAGACACAAAATGACAAAAGACATAGAAATGACCCAAAAAATTCACAGAATTACCAAAAAAGACACAAAGTTATTTAAAAAAGACACAAAATGACACAAAAGACACAAAAGAAACCAAGCTGTGATTGTTGTGTGTTTTCTTCTGGAAACAGCGACCCAGAGCTGGGACCATTTTTGTTAAGCGAGCTTAACAACGCTTAACAAATCAGCTTAATGCTTCTACATTAATATTATATATATTAACATTAATAACATTAATATTATACACATTAACATTAATAACTCCCGCTGACCTGCGGACACTGACACTTCCTGTGTGAGTGAGCGTGTTTGACGCACATATGCTTTCTCATTATAGATTGGTCGATAAATTGATTAGTTTAAAAAAAAAAAAAAGAAACACACAATTTGTAGTAGTAAGTGTCAGCAACAGAGGCGGGAGGCGATATTCAGCTGCTGCAGGTCTGTCAGCTCATGAATACTATGATAATTTGCACCACTAGAGGCCTGTTGGACTATTGAGCGGAGACTCATTTACCTCGCCGCGCTGACAGCCAGGAAGCTCAATGTGCAGATGTTTGTGTGTTTGTGTGTGTGTGTGTGTGTGTGTGTGTGTAATCATGCATGTGTGGGCAATAGGGACTCACACAGGCCTGCCAAGGTCAGAGAAGGCAGCTGTATTCATTAAGCAGAGCCACTGATTGTGCATTCAAAGGGAATTTAGATTGTGTGACTACAATGAAGACATTACAATGGAGCAGAATGCTACAGATAGCAGCGATATTTCCCAAGCTCATCAGTGAAGCGCTGGCGGGACCCTGGAGGAGAGTTTTACTGGATAGAATCATTGTTCTCTCTGGAGTCAAACACAACAGAAAACTAGCAAACACGCTCTAAAACAAATGTCTCAAACTCAAATTACCTGGGGGCCTCTGGAGGCAAAATGACCAAAAAAAGACACAAAATGACAAAAAAAAGATGCAAAATGACAGAAAAAAAACCTAAATTACTTAAAAAAGACACAAAATGACCAAAAAAAGGCACAAAATGACTAAAAAAAGACACAAAATGACAAAAAAAGACACAAAATTACCAAAAAACGACACAAAATGACAGAAAAAAACCTAAATTATTTAAAAAAGACACACAATGATCCAAAATGACTAAAAAATACACAAAATTATTTAAAAAGAATATCAAAAAAGACACAAAATTACCAAAAACAGACACAAAATGACCAAAAAAATTCACAGAATTACCAAAAAAGACACAAAATTATTTTTAAAAGACACACAATGACCCAAAAAGACACAAAATGACCAAAAAGACGCAAAATGAACTAAAAAAAGAAACAAAATTATTTTAAAAAGACACAAAATTACCAAAAAAAAGACACAGAATTACCAAAAAAGACACAAAATTATGTAAAAAAAAAAAAAAAAAAAAAAAAGACACAAAATGAGCCAAAAGACACAGAATTACCAAAAAAAGACACAACATTATTTTAAAAAGACACAAAATGACCAAAAATGACACAAAAGAAGCTGTGATTGTTGCGTGTTTTCTTCTAGAAAAAGCGACCCGGAGCTGTGACCGTTTCTGTTGTTATCATTATATTTATCATATTTGTCCAGAGAAGGCAGCTGTATTCACTAACCAGAGCCACTGATTGTGCATTCAAAGGGAATTTAGATTGTGTGACTACAATGAAGACATTACAATGGAGCAGAATGCTACAGATAGCAGCGATATTTCCCAAGCTCATCAGTGAAGCGCTGGCGGGACCCTGGAGGAGAGTTTTACTGTATAGAATCATTGTCCTCTCTGGAGTCAAACACAACAGAAAACTAGCAAACACGCTCTAAAACAGGGGTCTCAAACTGAAATTACCCGGGGGCCGCTGGAGGCAAAATGACCAAAAAAAGACACAAAATGACAAAAAAAAAGATGCAAAATGACAGAAAAAAAACCTAAATTACTTAAAAAAGACACAAAATGACCAAAAAAAGGCACAAAATGACTAAAAAAAGACACAAAATGACAAAAAACAGACACAAAATGACAAAAAAAAGACACAAAATGACAGAAAAAAACCTAAATTATTTAAAAAAGACACACAATGATCCAAAAAGACACAAAATGACCAAAAACAGACACAAAATGACAAAAAAAAGATGCAAAATGACAGAAAAAAAACCTAAATTACTTATAAAAGACACAAAATGACCAAAAAAAGGCACAAAATGACTAAAAAAAGACACAAAATGACAAAAAAGACACAAAATGAGAGAAAAAAACCTAAATTATTTAAAAAAGACACACAATGATCCAAAAAGACACAAAATGACCAAAATGACTAAAAAATACACAAAATTATTTAAAAAGAATATCAAAAAAGACACAAAATTACCAAAACAAGACACAGAATTTCAAAAAACAGACATGAAATTATGTTAAAAAAAAGACAAAAAATGAGCCAAAAGATACAGAATTACCAAAAAAAGACACAAAATGACCAAAAGAATTCACAGAATTACCAAAAAAGACACAAAATTATTTTAAAAAGACACACAATGACCCAAAAAAGATAAAAAAATGACCAAAAAGATGCAAAAATGACTAAAAAAGACAATTATTTTAAAAAGACACAAAATGACCAAAAAAAGACACAGAATTACCAAAAAAGACACAACATTATTTTAAAAAGACACAAAATGACCAAAAATGACGCTGTGATTGTTGCGTGTTTTCTTCTGGAAAAAGCGACCCGGAGCTGTGACCGTTTCTGTTGTTATCATTATATTTATCATATTTGTCCAGAGAAGGCAGCTGTATTCACTATCCAGAGCCTCTGATTGTGCATTCAAAGGGAATTTAGATTGTGTGACTACAATGAAGACATTACAATGGAGCAGAATGCTACAGATAGCAGCGATATTTCCCAAGCTCATCAGTGAAGCGCTGGCGGGACCCTGGAGGAGAGTTTTACTGTATAGAATAACTGTTCTCTCTGGAGTCAAACACAACAGAAACCAGGAAGTGGTTGTTGCGTGTTTTCTTCTGGAGAAGGCGACCCGGAGCTGTGACCTGACTCCTAACAGCTGTGTGCCGATATAACACCTGGAGGAGTCGCGGGGGCACCTGTTCACTCTCTTGTCACATAGAAAATTGGCCAATCTAGAAAATAGTGATGTGAAAACGACTTTTGTAGAACAGACTGTGCCACAATGCCTCAGAGAGTGATGGAGAGAGAAAGAAAGCACTATTACAGTCTATGAGGCCCATTGTACAGGCCGAGAGAGAGAGAGAGAGATGCTATCGTTTTTTATCAATCTGAAGCTTCACACACACATGCATGCACAGAAATACCACAAAGTTGAGCTGAATGGTGGGAATGCTGCATGCATGCTGATGTCACTAGGGACGGGGGGATACGTCCCCCCACTGTCCCTACATAAGGCGACAAACATCACCGGTAAAACAGAGGATTAATGTTAGTTTGACTTATTTACATTGCAGCGCACATAGAATCCGGCATTTGTGTGGTACGGCTAATGGTGTGTTCAGGGTCTACACAAATGTCGGAATTTTTGACATTGTCCAGAGCTCCAAGTTCCGACTTTCAGTGTAAATTGAACGGGAGCGTGTCTATGTTCCCCTCTTTGTATGAGACTGGGGAACATAGGACCTTTTTCCCCCGCTTTTCTCAAAAAGGGTCCTATGTTCCCTGGTCTGTTACTTTTTCCACCATTACTGCCAAATGCCATGAGAAATAGGCCTAACCCTAACCTAACCCTATTTAAAAAGCCATAAAATTAACTGCAAAGTAACCAGAAAGTAGCTGCTGTGCAAATGTAAGTGTTGTGCTGCTTGAGCTAAGGTGGGCCATGTGATGGTAGGCCTGCTGGCCATGCTGAGTCTACCGGAAAGAATGATAGGTTGCGGGGAACAGATAAGAGAGCATAGGACCCTTTTCAGAAAAAGGGTCCTATGCTCTAAGGGTCCTATTACAATAATTCGTTAAAATATGCAATGATTAAGATGGAATAGTGGTATTAGAATCGGCGAGAGGCACCAAATTGTGAAAAATAAAATGTGAATATAATAATAATAACTTGAAAATTTCCTCTTGGGAAATTCTGAAAGGGTCACGAGGGCTACTGCCGGTGTGTGTACACTGTGATGAGATTCTTCAGAGATTTCAAACTATGCCCTTTAACCTCAAAGTAAGTGTGTGTGTGTGCGTGTGCGTTTGAAGCAGGTGTATGCATGTGTGAGGAGTGTGTGTGTATCTGTAACTGTAATCACATCAAATATCAAAGGCAATCAGATCAAAGCAATCAACAGAATTAACTGACACCAACTGTCGAATGTTCCGGCACAGTGACAGCAGAGGTGGACAGACTGGAATTTCTGGCCTCGAACAGAAAGCATTTTTGGCAAAACCATAATACCTATCATTGATCCGACTTCACTTTGAGCGTCCTGAGTTCTTCCTGAACGTCTACATATGTTTTTTTTTTTTTCAGAAAAATGGAAAAATAGCTTTGTTAGAGCGATCTAAAAAAACTGTTACATCTCCCTTTTTCTGAAATCTTCCTGCATTTTTTAATATAGGAGCCAATGAGGCTGTTGGTGGTGTTGGTGGTGCATCTGTGTGTCCTACGCCCAAACTATAACTCTGACAGCTTTACCAGAGGATTGTGAGTGAGAAGACTAATTTTCCTACGTTTCTATGTATAAATTATTTCTGTAGAGTGGAATTTGCGGCCTGGAGCGCAGTTTTCAAATTTATTTTTTGACAGTTTCTTCTCTCCCTCTACACTCTGGCGATGATGTCACACACTGTGACACGAACATTCCGTGCAATACACACCCATTATAATCTCAGAATTTCTCCAAAAATGATCATGGTCATTGAACAGGGATTGATAAAAAACTGTATGACCTATCAAAACGTGGATTAATACACCGATACACAAGACTTGTGTCTACTGTTCAAAGTTTAAATGGAGTCTCTAGGTGAAATTATGCCGGAGAAGTAGACGTTTAAAAATCTCCAATTATTGTTCTTTTTCGCTCATTTTTTTTTTGGCCATCCCATTCATTTCAATGCAAAATTTTGGGCAGTTTTTTGCAACTTACGTCGCGAAAAATTCATATTCCGTAGAGAAAAGTAATAGCACACCGATCCCGATCAAACGGCACATTTTGATATATAATTTGTCCTGCAACTCTTTAAGTTGTAGGACTAGTAGCGGGATGAAATTGCGTCCGGAAGAGGAAGAAGAAGAAATCCACAGTATAACAGTAGTGCGATTGCCCCGAGGCCCTAATTAATAATAAATAAAACAAATTGTGGTTAAGGCATGGAGTGGAAAAATAACTCATTCATTTGCTGACAGCTTGGTCTCCTCCCAGTTGAAGAATCCCATGTGATTACTGGGACCAGTAGATCAGAGATGAGATGAGAATCAGAGCGAGGAGATAAAGAATCGCTTGTTCTTTTCATCAGTCTTGTTTCAGAGCAGAGTGGGGACAAGGATGGAGGAAGAGGAGGAGGAGGAGGAGAGGAGGAAGGGTGCAGGGCAGACAGATGGAGAGGTGGACGGAGGAGGAGAAGGAGATAGATGGAGGGAGAAAGAAGGATGGAGGCTGATCTCCTCTATCAGATGGAGGTTAGCAGCAGCCGAGGCAACTCGAGGTCAGACTGACGGAGAAAAACGACTCGATGCATTAAACAAAAACCTTCCAATTCACAGTAATCCCATCAAGAGTCGATTTTTAATTAAATCTCTTTTATACACTCCCTTGTTTCTCAGCACCATAGACGTTTTTTCCCATCACATATCTTTTTTCCCATGACATAACTCTTTCCCACACTTATAGAGGAATGAAAAACTTCTCTTTTAGCCACATTCAAAGGCTCGTTTCACTCTTATCAGCCTCCTGCCTCTCTGTGGTGTCTTTGTTTAGTCTTTTTGTGTCTGTTTTGGTGATTTTGTGTCTTTTTTTTTTGTCATTTTGTCTTTTTTGCTGATTTTGTGTCCTTTGTGGTGTCTTTTGTAGTGATTTTGTGTCTTTTTTTGGTCATTTTGTGTATTTTTTTAGTCTTTTTGTGTCTTTTTTTAGTCATTTTGTGTCTTTTTATGGTCATTTTGTGTCTTCTTTTAATCTTTTTTTGGGTCATTTTGTGTCTTTTTGAGTTATTTTGTGTCTTTTTTATTTTTTTGTGTCTTTTTTGTCTTTTTTTAGTCATTTTGTGTCTTATTTTAGTCATTTAGTGTCTTTTCGTGTATTTTTTTTAGTTATTTTGAATCTTTTTTGTGTCTTTTTTTGGTCATTTTGTGTCTTTTCTTGTGTCTTTTTGAGTTATTTTGTGTCTTTTTCGTGTCTTTTTTGTCATTTTGTGTCTTTTTTGGTCATTTTGTGTCTTTTTTTGTGTCTTTTTTGTAATTTTGTGTCTTTTTTGTCATTTTGTGTCTTTTTTGTAATTTTGTGTAATTTTGTGTCTTTTTTGGTCATTTTGTGTCTTTTTTTGGTCATTTTGTGTTTTTTTTTTTTTTTGTGTGTCTTTTTGTGTCATACTGTGTCATTTTTTGTCATTTTGTCTTTTTTTGGTCATTTTGTGTCTTTTTTTTTGTCATTTTGTGTCTTTTTTATTTTTTGTGTCTTTTTTGTCCTTTTTTGTCATTTTCTGACTTTTTTTGTCATTTTGTGTATTCTTTTGGTCATTTTGTGTCTTCTTTCTTGTCTTATTTTACTCTTTCCCACACTTCTAGAGGAATGAGAAACTTCTCTTCTAGCCAGACTCAATGGCTTGTTTCAGTCTTATCAGCCTCCTCGTCTCTGTGGTTTCTCTGCTGTGAAAGCTTGCTGCTGTTCTGCTTGGCTGAGAGGGCTGAGAGGGCTGAGAGGGCAGATCTGAGGGGGGCGGGGGGAGTTCCCAGGTCCACTGCCCTGGGGGGGTAAACACCAGCCACTCCACCACTGGACCTCTATGGGCTTTTTTTTTTTTTTTACCACCCAGGCCTCTAAACAACGCCTGCAAACATCCAAGGCGAGAATGGGCCCTTTTTACGAGGCCGCTCTGGCCCTCCATCAAAGAAAAAGTATATCAATAAATCTCTTTTTGAGTGGGAGAATGCACAGCGTTTTTCTGTTTTTAGTCCGTGCGATGGAGAGATCTTCAGAGAGCTGAGTGAGGGCGAGAACGCCCTCTAATGATAAGAATAATGGGGGGAGGGGGGAAAAGCTTGAGAAAAGATCAGATTTACCCTTCGAGGCTCCGAAGAGAGTTTCCACAAAACTTGGTGATCCTTTATAGAGTTAGTTTTTAGTTTTTCTTTTTTAGTTATTTTGTTTTTTTTTTATGGTTATTTTGTGTCTTTTTTTTTGCCATTTTGTGTCTTTTTTTGTCATTTTGTGTCTTTTTTTTTTGTCATTTTGTATTTTTTTGTCATTTTGTGTCTTTTTTTGGTCATTTTGTATCTTTTGTTGTGTCTTTTTGAGTTATTTTGTGTATTTTTTGGTCATTTTGTGACTTTTTCTAGTCATTTTGTGTCTTTTTTAAGTCTTTTTGTGTCTTTTTTTTAGTCTTTTTGTGTCTATTGTTGTCTTTTTTAGTAATTTTGTGTCTCTTTGTGTCTTTTTGTGTCTTTTTTGTCATTCAGTGTCTTATTTTAGTCATTTAGTGTCTTTTCATGTCTTTTTTTTAGTAATTTTGTGTCTTTTGTTGTGTCCTCTCTGGTCCTTTTTCTGTCTTTTGTTGTCTTTTTGAGTTATTTTGTGTATTTTTTGATCATTTTGTGTTTTTTTCTAGTCATTTTGTGGCTTTTTGTGGTAACTTACTATTTTTCATTTTATTTTATTTATTTTATTTATTTTATTTATTTTATTTATTCATTTTATTTTATTTTAATTATTTTTTATTTTTTTATTCTATTTTTTTAATTTTTTGGTGTATTCTTTGTCTGTGTGCTGTGCTATTTGTTTATTTTTCCCCCTTTTCTCTGGTTTGTCACGTGAATGCTTTCATGTGGGAAATAAATTAATAAATAAATAAAAAAAGATAACAATAAGGGGGGTGTAAGGGAGTGTGGTGGTGGTGTTGCAGCTGATTAGTTGATTACGTGTTGAGAGTTTCTTCTGAGCTGTCTTTAATTTGCTCGACCGGAAAAGAAAAGTAATTAATCTCCAACTTCCAAAGACCTCTGGGGGCCTTCAAAAGCTCACAAAGAGCAGCAAACAACAAAAACGCAGAGCTTTATTGTGAAAACTCGTTTATTAACTAAATTGGTTGATTGTCTGAGCGGCTTAAATCTGGGATTTCTCAAGTGAAACAATCTTGGAGGATTTTTTTTCCTCCCTTCTTCTTCTTCTCCTTCTTCTTCTTCTTCTTCTTCTTCTTCTTCTTCTTCTTCTTCCTCTTCCTCAGAAGCTTGTATTCTGGTATTCTGCACCACAGACGGAGCAGTGTTGTAATTTTACAAAAAATGCGCTTGACATTTCCACAGAGGTTGATAAAATAAGTCTTTTGAGCTGCTGAAAGGAGGAGAAAAAAGGGCAGAGCGGAATTGCACAAGATGAAGTGAAAGAGATAAAGAAAGCAGGTATCTTTTTCTTTTTTCTGCTTCTCCTCCTCTGTGTGTTTCCTCGCTGGTTACCAAACAGTCAGTGTCTCTGCAAAATGAACAGCAAGAAGAACAAGATGCAGGAAAAATGATGTGATGAAGAGGAGGATAAGATGAAGGAAGAGGAAATGAAAAAACAAGAGATTATGACGGGAGAAGGAGAACAGGAATTGGGGTTTTTGGTGATTTTGTGTCTTTTGTTGTGTCTTTTTGAGCTATTTTGTGTCTTTTTTTGGTCATTTTTGGTCTTCTTTTGTTGTTTTGTGTCTTTTTTTGGTATTTTGTGTCTTTTTTAGTCATTTTGTGTCTTTTTTTGGTATTTTGTGTCTTTTTTAGTCATTTTGTGTCTTTTTTTGGTCATTTTGTGTCCTTTTTTGGTCATTTTGTGTCTTTTTTTATTTTTTTTGTCTTTTTTGTAATTTTGTGTCTTTTTTGGTCATTTTGTATCTTTTTTTGGTCATTTTGTGTCTTTTTTTTAGTAATTTTGTCTCTTTTTTGTCTTTTTTTAGTCTTTTTGTGTCTTTTTTGGTGATTTTGTGTCTTTTGATGTGTCTTTTTGAGTTATTTTGTGTCCTCTTTTGGTCATTTTTGGTCTTCTTTTATTGTTTTGTGTCTTTTTTGTAGTTTTGTGTCTTTTTTGTAATTTTGTGTCTTTCTTTAGTCATTTTGTGTCTTTCTTTAGTCATTTTGTGTCTTTTTTTGGTCTTTTTGTGTCTTTTTTAGTCATTTTGTGTCTTTTTTTGGTCTTTTTGTGTCTTTTTTAGTCATTTTTTGTCTTTTTTTTGTGTCTTTTTTGTCATTTTGTTTTTTCTGCTTCTCCTCCTCCTCTATGTGTTTCCTCACTGGTTACCAAACAGTCAGTGTCTCTGCAAAATGAACAGCAAGAAGAACAAGATGCAGGAAAAATGATGTGATGAATGGGAGGATAAGATGAAGAAAGAGGAAATGAAAAAACAAGAGATTATGACGGGAGGAGGAGAAGGTTAGCAGAAGGAGGATGGGAGAGATAAAGAGAGGATGAGGAAAGGTTACGACAAGACGAGGACAAAAAGGACGAGGGAGAGAGAGGAAGGATGTCCCCCCGTTGGTTCTGACCAGTAAAGGTTTCATTACACCGCTGAGAGATAACGGCAGCTGCAGATCGTCTGTGAAATCTAGAGCGCTCCGTTATCCTGCAGCTTCCCGGAGAACAACGGCGTTTACCGCTGTATCGCTTTACCCTAACAGTAACCTACCTCTTCACATTACACTCAGAGACACGAGAGCAGCAGCAGCAGCAGCCACAGCACAATGGAGACACTGCTGATAAGAAACAGACACACACACACACACACACACACTCAGAAACAAACAAACAAACCTGTACACAAACTTGTGACGAAGCCAACTGCAAGAAATTAAAACATTTTGTCACTTAAGAACAAAGTTGTTGTTATTTTCATGCACAGAACCATAAATCCAGATTGTTTCTTACACTTTAGATTCTGTAGAGTAAAAAAAACTAGAAAATTTCCTCTGGGGAAATTGTGAAAGGGCCACGGGGGCTACTGCCGGTGTGTGTACACTATGATGAGATTGTTCAGAGATTTATAACAATTAATACTAGTAATGTTATAATACTATATAATAAACAAGGAGCACACCTACAGCAAGCATTCCTTTACAAGTATTTATTTATACAGCAACCTATGACCTTTAACCTCAAAGTGTGTGTGTGTGTGTGTGTGTGTGTGTGAGAAACATGTGTATCTGGAGGACGCATTTGTGCGTGTGTGTAACAAAAATTGCATAAAGTTATGTGTGTGTGTGTGTGTGTGTGTGTGTGTGTGTGTGTGTGTGTGTGTGTGTGTGTGTGTGTGTATCTGTAACTGTAATCACATCAAAGGATCAAAGGCTTTGGGGTTGACCAATCAGAGCAGAGCAATCAACAGAATTTACTGCCACCAACTGTCGAATGTTCCGGAACAGTCAGTCAGAGGTGGACAGACTGGATTTTTTGGCCACGAACAGAAAGCATTTTTGGCAAAACCATAATACCTATCATTGATCCGACTTCACTTTGAGCGTCCTGAGTTCTTCCTGAACGTCTACATATGTTGTTTGTGAAGAAAAATGAAGAAATAGCTTTGTTAGAGCGATCTGAAAAACTGTTAAATATGCTTTCCTACAGAAATCTTCCTGCGTTTTTAATATGGGAGCCAATGAGGCTGTTGGTGGTGTTGGTGGATCATCTGTGCGTCCTACGCCCAAACTATAACTCTGACAGCTTTACCAGAGGATTGTGAGGGAGAAGACTAATTTTCCTACGTTTCTATGTATAAATTATTTCTGTAGAGTGGAATTTGCGGCCTGGAGCGCAGTTTTCAAATGAATTTTTTGACAGTTTTTTCTCTCCCTCTACACTCTGGCGATGACATCACACACTGTGACACGAACATTCCGTGCAATACACACCCATTATAATCTCAGAATTTCTCCAAAAATGATCATGGTCATTGAACAGGGATTGATAAAAAACTATATGACCTATCGAAACGTGGATTAATACACCAATACACAAGACTTGTGTCTACTGTTTAAAGTTTAAATGGAGTCTCTAGGTGAAATTATGCCGGAGAAGTAGACATTTAAAAATCAGGACCAGTGCTCGGTGCGATTGCCCCGAGCAAATAAGTCAACAATAACTTTCAGTTTCAAACAAACGTAACTAGTGAATGTCCCTTCTTTGACCCATTTGCCAATCTGTCCTCTTCGTTATGCTGACTATACTGATTTAAACATGTTTTAGTTGTTTCCATGGTGCTGTCTGTCATGTCATTATAACACATTTCATGCCAACACATAATGTGGTGTTAAAAGGTCTTGGTGGTGTCACATGTTTCTGTGAGATCAGGCTGATTTTCTCTGCACTGTTACTGCAGTTTTTTGGCTTTTTATGCAGCATAATATCAGACTCATGTGTTTCTTGGGGAAAATTGAGGATATCATTAAATTAAATCTTTCAAATGGGAACTTACAGTTGGAGAGAAATGCATTGAGAGCAGCAATTCCCTCAGCCTGCAGCTTTTATTAGTGTGCCGGCTGGTTTCTCCGGCGATGACTTTGAGCTAGAGATCCTGAGCTCAGGAGCTTTGGCTTTCACGCTCTAACCAGCATCACCTCACGGCCCATTCACAGCTACCATGATCTCTGCTAAGACTTCAATAGACATTCATCTCCTGCTCATTCAACACACACACACACACACACACACACACACACACTCACACACACACATACACCTGGCGGCTGCAAGATTTGTCACTGTAGGTGAGAGAATCATCACATACACAAGGCTGGGAAACCTGCATGTGAGTACATTAACCCTTTAGAGCAGAGGTCACAAACTCAAATTACCTGGGGACCGCTGGAGGCACTATCAAAATGACCAAAAAAAGACACAAAATGACCAAAAAAAGACACAAAATGACTGAAAAAAGACACATAATGACCAAAAAATACACAGAATTACCAAAAAAGACACAGAATTACCAAAAAAGACACAAAATTAATAAAAAAAGAAACAAAATGACAGAAAAAAACTAAATTACTTAAGAAAGACACAAAATTACCCAAAAATACACAAAATTATTTAAAAAAGACACAAAATGACACAAAAAGACACAAAATGACCAAAAAATTACACAAAATTACTGAAAAAAGACACAATTATGTAAAAAAAGACACAAAATGATGTAAAAAAAGACACAAAATTATTAAAAAGACACAAAATTATTTTAAAAAGACACAAAAGTATGAAAAAAGACACACAATTATTTTAAAAAGACACAAAATTACCAAAACAAGACACAAAATTACCAAAACAAGACACAAAATTACCAAAAAAAGTATACTCACATTAAACTTTCATATCAAGGTGGGGGCCACAAAATATCTGTTTTGGCTGATATATACATTTACAGTGTTTCATTGTTACTGAAACTGAATTAACCCATTTATCATTTTACGTCTTTTACTGTCATGGTTTAGCAGTTTTTCACCGTAAAATCTACAGATATTTTTTACAGTGTACAGACATTTTTTTTACAGTGCACATGGCTGCGAAGCATGCATGTGTGTACATTAATGCAGATGCATTAATGTTACTGTATGCATTGTGTGTGTGTGTGTGTGTGTGTGTGTGTGTGTGTGTGTGTGTGACAGGATGAAATGGCTTTGTCTGCATTTTCCACACAGCAGATAAGGATCAGAGGCGCCCTGATAGTAGGAATTAGGAGCAGGGATCCCATTGATCTCTAATGGACCGCTACAAGCGGTCTGAGAGCCCATCAGTGTATCCAAGGAAACACGACCCCACACACACACTCCAACACAAGCACGCACACACTCGCTCAAAACAAATAAGACAGACACACTCACTTGTGTTATAAATGCAAGAAATGTTGCTGCTGGCATTAGGTTACACGGCCAAAACGCCCCCAGAATCAATGATGAAAGCTTAATTACGGAGTGTGAGAGATGAGACTGTGTGTGTGTGTGTGTGTGTGTGTGTGCATGAGTGTGTGTATTTCAGTGTATGTCAGGGGTGGGCAACTGGAGGCCCGGGGGCCGCATATGGCCCGCACCCTCACTTGAAGTGGCCCTCAGTACAACTACATGCATTTGAGCATGAAATCTTAAAAGTGTAGTGCAAAAATGCTAACCTGGTCTCACAGGAATCTGTGAAATAGCCACGGATTCACTTAACTCAAAATCCGTGGAATAGCCACGGAATTAAAAAAGAAGTTATTAAAAAAGACACAAAATTACAAAAAAAGACACAAAATGACCCAAAAATACACAGAATTACCAAAAAAGACACAAAATGATTTTATAAAAAGACACAAAATGACCAAAAATGACACAAAATTACTAAAAAAAAGACACAAAATGACCCAAAAATACACAGAATTACCAAAAAAGACAAAATGATTTCATAAAAAGACACAAAATGACCAAAAATGACACAAAATTACTAAAAAAAAAGACACAAAATTATTTAAAAAAGACACAAAATTACCAAAACAAGACACAAAATTACCAAAAAAGTAATTAAAGGGACCTTCCACACACAACACAGTAAAGTGCCATTCATATAAAACTCACATTAAACTTTCATATCAAGGTGGGGGCCACAAAATATCGTCACTGAGTGAATATTTAGAAAAAAAAAACATATATTTCTCGCTAGAAATGTGATCAAAATCCATTTTTATGCAGAAACAAAGTCAAAATATTGATTTTTTCACTAAAAATGAGAGAACTGTCCGCCATGTTTTTTGTTCTGACCGCCGGGACCTTGAAAGTCACGTGACTTGGAACAAACCAATAGGAAAAAAAATCCATGGAATAGCCACGGGAAGACACAAAAAGACAAAAAATGACCAAAAAAAGACAAAAAATGACCAAAAAAAGACACAAAGAAGACACAAAAAGACAAAAAATGACAAAAAAAGACACAAAAAAGACAAAAAAAGACACAAAAAAGACACAAAAAGACAAAAAATGACCAAAAAAGACACAAAAAGACAAAAAATTACCAAAAAAAGACACAAAAAAGACACAAAAAGATAAAAAATGACCAAAAAAAGATACAAAAAAGACAAAAAATGACCAAAAAAAGACACAACATGACTAAAAACTACACAAAATTACCGAAATGTATACGCTAAACTTACAATCTCCAGCATTTAAGTTGCCCATCCCTGTATGTGTATGTGTATGTGTTTTCATGCACTAATTTTTTTTTTTTTGCTGCAGAAAAAAAGAGAAACGGAGATAAAAAGCTTGTGTTTCAAGGCTGAAAGTTTAAGTGAAGCTGGATGCTCAGTCGTCCTGATTCTTTGCCAGAAGATGAGGGACAGAAAATCAAATTACCCTTTTCTCTTACACACACACACACACACACACACACACACAAACACACACACACACACACACACACACACACACACACACACAGAGTCAGAGTAAAGAGACGGTGAAAGATGGCCTCCCAAACGTCTTGATATTGTGCCTCTTGTCTTTCATCGCAGATGAAATGAATGTCTCCCTGCTCCTCCTCCTCTCTGCTCCTCGTCGCTCCTCGCTCCTCTTGTTTTCTGGCCTGCTGGCCACATCTATTACCCTCTGATGAATGACACCCAGAATGGTTTCTGTGCTTACTGCGCTGGCTGTACAGTGTCAGCGATTCATGGTGCGTCTGCAGCTCCAGGGTCGTACGCTGCTTCAATGGGACCCCGTTAATCTCTGCAGGACCAATTAAAGAAGCATTATTGGGAAAAAAAGGCTTTTCACTGGAATATAACAGCCTCCCTGAGTTCTGCTTTAAATGTTTAAATGTTTAAAAGGCCGGAGCATGTGCAGATTCAAACGCTATTCACTCCCTTCTTGGTGTAGGTGATATTAGGGGACTGTTGAGATGAGACACTTTGCTAAAAATGACCAAAAAAGACACAAAAACACAAAAAATAACCAAAAAAAGACATGACAAAGACACAAAAACACAAAAAATGACAAAAAAGACACAAAAACACAAAAATGACCAAAAAAAGACACAATAAAGACACAAAAAGACAAAATATAACAGAAAAAGAAACAAAAAAGACACAAAAATTACATAAAAGACAACAAAAGACACTAAAAGACAACAAAATGACCAAAAAAAGACACAAAAAAGACACAAACAGACAAAAAATGAACAAAAAAGACACAACATGACTAAAAACGACACAAAATTACCAAAATGTATATGCTAAACATACAAGCTCCAGCATTTAAGTTGCCCATCCCTGGTGTAAAATAAGACACAAAATTACCAAAAAAGACACAGAAGAAGACACAAAATAAACAAAAAAAGACACAAAATAAACAAAAAAAGACACAAAATAACAAAAAAAGACATAAAATGACCAAAAAAAGACACAAAAAAGAAACAAAAAGACAAAAACGTACGCTGCTTCAATAGGACCCCGTTAATCTCTGCAGGACCAATTAAAGAAGCATTATTGGAAAAAAAAAAGGCTTTTCACTGGAATATAACAGCCTCCCTGAGTTCTGCTTTAAATGTTTAAATGTTTAAATGTGCAGATTCAAACGCTATTCACTCCCTTCTTGGTGTAGGTGATATTAGGGGACTGTTGAGATGAGACACTTTGCTCTCGAGGATAAAGAACATACAGTACAAGGTGATGGAATCGAAAGGGGAATATTTAGGGATCACTATTGATCAGAAGCTTTTTAACCCCATATTGAAAGCCTTGTGACAAAACTAAGACTTTTTTAGAAACAAGTCTTGTTTCTCCTATCGGACAAGGAAATATTTGATTTCTTCAAGTTTTTTATTGCCTCTACTGGATTACAGTGATCTGCTTTTCATGAATGCAACTAATCAGAGCCTTAAGAAGTTGGACTGTGATTATCATTGTGCTCTGAGTTTAATAACTGATTTGGGAAATCGTACACATCATTGTTCTCTGTATGCCACGGCTGAAATGCTATCTTTGTATGTTGGCAGGCTCTCATTGGTTAGTTTTTATCTATAAATGTATTATTGGGCTGCTTCCCTCTTACCTGTGTGCATACATGTGCATGGCGAAACCAAACTAAACATGGTCTGCGCTTGCAAAATATTGTCCAGATGCCGGTACCAAGAGTGAGAACTGAGTTAGGTCAGAGAGCTTTTAGTTACGCCCCTTTATCATGGAACAATCTGCAAAAAGAATTGAAATTGTCTGAGTTGATCACAATTGGTGAATTTAAATCGATTCTAAAGGATAAAGAAATAATTTCCCTTGGTCGGTGTGATGCTCCGTATAAGTCTCTACTTGAGGGTCTTTCACTGATGTTGTGATGACGGTATTGTTTTTTAATTAGGGCCTCGGGGCAATCACACCAAGCACTGGTCCCATACAGCAATAGCTGTAGTTTGTAGCATTGAAGTGTAGCATTGAAATGAATGGGACGGCCAACAAAAAATGAGCGAAAAAGAACAATAATTGGAGATTTTTAAACGTCTATTTCTCCGGCATAATTTCACCTAGAGACTCCATTTAAACTTTAAACAATAGACACAAGTCTTGTGTATCGGTGTATTACTCCACGTTTCGATAGGTCATATAGTTTTTTATCAATCCCTGTTCAATGACCATGATCATTTTTGGAGAAATTCTGAGATTATAATGGGTGTGTATTGCACGGAATGTTCGTGTCACAGTGTGTGACATCATCGCCAGAGTGTAGAGGGAGAGAAAAAACTGTCAAAAAATAAATTTGAAAACTGCGCTCCAGGCCGCAAATTCCACTCTACAGAAATAATTTATACATAGAAACGTAGGAAAATTAGTCTTCTCCCTCACAATCCTCTGGTAAAGCTGTCAGAGTTATAGTTTGGGCGTAGGACGCACAGATGATCCACCAACACCACCAACAGCCTCATTGGCTCCCATATTAAAAACGCAGGAAGATTTCGGAAAAAAGGAAGATGGAACAGTTTTTTTAGATCGCTCTAACAAAGCTATTTTTTCATTTTTCTGAAAAAAAGTCATATGTAGACGTTCAGGAAGAACTCAGGACGCTCAAAGTGAAGTCGGATCAATGATAGGTATTATGGTTTTGCCAGAAATGCTTTCTGTTCGAGGCCAGAAATTAACAGGTGTCAGTTAATTCTGTTGATTGCTTTGATCTGATTGCCTTTACACACACACATGCGCGTAAGCACGCACACAGGTAACTTTATGTGATTTTAATTTTACACACACACACACACACACACACACACACACACACACACACACACATTTTGAGGTTAAAGGGCATAGTTTGAAATCGCTGAAGAATCTCATCATAGTGTACACACACCGGCAGTAGCCCCCGTGGTCCTTTCAGAATTTCCCCAGAGGAAATTTTCTAGTTGTATTTAATTGTTTATGATAGCTGTGTTTATTGTTGTAACTTGTCTCTTTTTAAGCTGCTTTCTTGGCCAGGTCTCTCTTGGAAAAGAGATTTTTGTAATCTCAATGAGACTTTTTACCTGGTTAAATATATATTATATACAAAATGACAGAAAAAGACATGAAAAGACCACAAAAAGACACAAAATGACAGAAAAAGACACAAACTGACCACAAAAAGACACAAAATAACGACAAAAAAGACCCGTTGACCACAGAAAGACACAAAATTACAAAAAAACACAACTTGACCACAAAAAGACACAAAATGACACAAAAAGACGCAAAAGACACAAACTGACCACAAAAGATACAAAATGACAAAAGAAAGACAACTTGACCACAAAAAGACACAAAATGACAGAAAAAGAGACAAATTGACAACAAAAAGACACAAATTGACACAAAAAGACAAAAAAGACCACAAAAAGACACAAAATGACAGAAAAAGAGACAAATTGTAAACAAAAAGACACAAATTGACACAAAAAGACAAAAAAGACCACAAAAAGACACAAAATGACAGAAAAAGACACAAAATAACGACAAAAAGACACAAAATTACAAAAAAAGACACAACCTGACCACAAAAAGACACAAAATGATGAAAAAATGATCTTTAAAAAAAGACTAAAACCACTATTTCATGACATTTTGATTCTACATTTCCTTTTCTTACATACTAGTTAAAATGTTCTGTGAGACCCAAGTTGGTCTCAGTTCAACAAAAGAGCTCTAATGGCGTTAAATCAGCTCGCTGCTTCCAGTCTGACATTATAACGTCCATGTGAGCTACGTCAGTGATATAATGGACGTTTAGAGCGTTTAGAGCGTGGTGGGGACCAAAGCGGTGCGAGGATCCGAGTGGATTCCCAGCTGAGCCTCTAAGTGCTACTTTTCAATTCTAAATCCACTTTCTTTCCACTTCTCCTCCACTTCCCTCTAAAATTACATTGACATGACATTGTGATAACCCGATACTACAATAGGAAAGGCTAATTATGAGTGTTTAAGCTCCTTTTGTAATTAGCTCGCTCTGAGTTTCTTACATTTCATCCTCAGAAGTTTCTTTCTTCCTCCCCTGACACGAGTGGCAGCAGCTGAACCAAGATGAACTTAAGATCATCTTCATATTTTATTATGTTATTCCCAGCCTTGGATCTCACACTCTCTCCTTTTTTCTTTTTTTTTTGTTGCACTGAGGCTGATTTTAACTACTGAGAATTAAGTGTTCAAGTGGCTCTGATGGTGTAGTCAGAGGATAATTACACTTTATTACAACCTGGGTCTTATTTTGTTGTGCGGTTTTCGACCTTGGATCGTTGCCGTCAGTAATAAAAAACACTCAACTGGAGAAAAAAAGGGCGAAACTCATGAAAGGATTTATTTTAAAAGGGAAAACAAAGCAAAGGCTGGTGACTTGTGACTCAAACTGTCTGTTACAAAGATCCATAGAAGCATATACAGGAGCATCTTAATACACTAGAATATGATGGAAAAGTTTATTTCCAATAGTTCAAGTCAAACAGCCCCAAACAAGTATTGAGTCATAAATAAGGACACAATAACAGAAAGAGAGACAATGGAGAGACGTCTTCAGGGATTTTACGTTTTTTTTGTGGTCCTTTTTCTGTCATTTTGTGTCTTTTTGTTGTTAATTTATGTCTTTTTTATGTAATTTTGTGTCTTTTTGTCATTATTTTGTGTCTTTTTGTGGTCAATTTGTCTCTTTTTCTGTCATTCTGTGTCTTTTTGTTGTTAATTTGTGTCTTTTTTGTCATTTTGTGTCTTTTTATGTAATTTTGTGTTTTTTTGTCATTTTTGTGTCTTTTTATGGTCAATTTGTGTCTTTTTCTGTCATTTTGTGTCTTTTTGTTGTTAATTTGTGTCTTTTTAGTCATTTTGTGTTTTTATGTAATTTTTTTGTGTCTTGTTGTTTTTGAGCGAAAAAGAACAATAATTGGAGATTTTTAAACGTCTAGTTCTCTGGCATAATTTCACCTAGAGACTCCATTTAAACTTTAAACAGTAGACACAAGTCTTGTGTATCGGTGTATTAATCCACGTTTCGATAGGTCATATAGTTTTTTATGAATCCCTGTTCAATGACGATCATCATTTTTGGAGAAATTCTGAGATTATAATGGGTGTGTATTGCACGGAATGTTCGTGTCACAGTGTGTGATGTCATCGCTCAGTGTAGAGGGAGAGAAAAAACTGTCAAAAAATAAATTTGAAAACTGCGCTCCAGGCCGCAAATTCCACTCTACAGAAATAATTTATACATAGAAACGTAGGAAAATTAGTCTTCTCCCTCACAATCCTCTGGTAAAGCTGTCAGAGTTATAGTTTGGGCGTAGGACGCACAGATGATCCACCAACACCACCAACAGCCTCGTTGGCTCCCATATTAAAAATGCAGAAAGATTTCTGAAAAGGGGAGATGGAACAGTTTTTTTAGATCGCTCTAACAAAGCTATTTTTAAATTTTTCTTTAAAAAAAAACATATGTAGACGTTCAGAAAGAACTCAGGACGCTCAAAGTGAAGTCGGATCAATGATAGGTATTATGGTTTTGCCAAAAATGCTTTCTGTTCGAGGCCAGAAATTCCAGTCTGTCCACCTCTGTTACGGAACATTGACAGTTGGTGGCAGTTAATTCTGTTGATTGCTTTGATGTGATTACAGTTACAGATACACCCATACACACATGCGTGTAAGCATGCATACTCCTCACACATGCATACATATGCTTCAAACACACACACACAGGTAACTTTATGTGATTTTAATTACACACACACACACAGGTAATTTTTATGCGATTTTCGCTACACACACACACACACATACACATTTTGAGGTTAAAGGACATAGTTTGAAATCTCTGAAGAATCTCATCATAGTGTACACACACCGGCAGTAGCCCCCGTGGCCCTTTCAGAATTTCCCCAGAGGAAATTTTCTAGTTAACTCATCTTATACGGTTTCTGAGTGTTTTGCTGTCCGTTGAATCTGTCGGATGGTTTCAGTGGAAGCTCTAAATCACAGAAGTTTGTCGGTCTTGTCATCTGTCTAATAAAATGTTTTTTGCGTGGGGGGTAATTGACCCTTGACCCCTGGATGTTTGCATTCTTCTGGTAGTCACACGATATAAACACCCACTCACTGCTAACAATGGCTGCCTCTATTCACACAATCAAGACTTTACATGGCTCTGCAACAGAAGTTTAGCAGGGTGACGTCTGTGTGGTGGTTGAAGCCCAGTTTAATTCAAAACTTACTGAAGTAAAAGTACAAAAGTATCAGCATCAAAATGTACTTAACTCTTTATCCGGCGAAGTACTATATTTGGTAACTTCAGGGGATATCAAAATTGATTTCTTCCAGCTAATCAGCAACGATCAGGCACCATGACATCTGACCAATCAGTATGATAATAATATCATAATATTAACTTTATTGATCTGGATCTTCAATCTAAAAATGAAAAATTTAGAAAAAAATCTGCAAGAATCAGTCGTACAGAGTTATTCTTCAATGACTTGTACCAGGATATAAAAATAAAAATACAAACCGGGGGGGTAATAGTTTGAGAAAAAAGTTGCAAATCTACTAAATTAAAGTGGCAAATCTACAAGAAAAAAAGTTGCAGATTTAAGAGATTTAAAGTGGCAAATCTGCGCGAAAAAAGTGGCAGATTTATGAGAAAAAAGTGGGAAAAAAACAATTTTTTTCTCGCAAATTCACCACTTTAATCTCGTAAACTTTTTTCTCAAAATATTACCCCCCTCCCCCGGGTCTGTATGTTTTTTTTTTTTGTATGTAATATCCTCCAATATTCTCTAGGGTTGAAATTTGGAATTTGCAAGTATTTCAATGAGTGCCCTATTAAGAGTTAAAGTATCTAAAGTAAAAGTACTCGTTATGCAGAATGGAGCCACTCAGATTGTTTTATATATTCTAAATATATTATTACATTATTTGTATTGATGCTTGTATGTAAGCAGTGTTTTAATTCTGCTCATTTAATTGCTTAATATACTGTTATCAGATTTAATAAAAAACAATGTCTAATCACTTTAAATCTGTCATGTTTTCATGTTTTATCTTGACCTAAAAAGAAGTGCTCATAACAAAAAAACAAACCAAAAATAACATATTTTTACAAATATTATTCTTACATGAACATGAATTACATCTTATTATGTTAATCTGACTCTAACAAATTAAAATTTTAACTTAACATAAAAACACACTGAAATCGTTCTTATTAATTGACTTGTACTTCTGTATATATATATATAATCTCATAACCTTTACTTAAGTAAAGGATCTGAATTCTTCTTCTCCCTAGTAACAATCTTTGCACTGATACAGTCAATGAAAGGCATCTTTCGAGGACATACACATAAGAAAAACACATTTTTGAGTTGAGGGGATCCTAACAATTTGAATATGGCTCTTATTATAATGTTTGTCAGCTGGCTGTAGTGAACAGTATCCGTCTGTGCAGGAGAGCCACATCACCTGCAGCCCACATACTCTCTACACCAACCAATATGGCCATTGTGATGGTAAATATGTGGCTATATCTTTACAAAACAGATTTTTAAAAATATGTCCATATTACAGTATGTATATACACTCTATGTGTATGACACCTTTTTCTGATTATGCCTCAGTGCAGGCGCCAGTCTAAGGCAGATTATTATGTTTTTTGGGAGTCCGTCAATCCGTCCCAATGTTGTGAACACAATAAAACGCCTTGAGGAAATTTCTTCAAATTTGGCTCAAATGTCCACGTGGACTCAAATTAATCAATTTTACCAGGGGTCAAAAGATCACTGTGACCTCAGAAAATACACTTTTGGCCATAAAGACACAAATTGACCACAAAAAGACACAAAATGACCAAAAAAGACACGAAATGACAAAAAAAGACAAATTAACAACAAAAAGACACAAAATGACAAGAAAAGACAAATTAACGACAAAATGACACAAAATGACACAAAATGACACAAAATGACCAAAAAAAGACACAAATTAACAACAAAAAGACACAAAATGGCCAAAAAAAGACACAAAATGACAAAAAAAAGACAAATTAACAACAAAAAGACACAAAATGACAAAAAAGACAAATTAACGACAAAAAGACACAAAATGACACAAAATGACCCAAAAAAGACACAAATTAACAACAAAAAGACACAAAATGGCCAAAAAAAGACACAAAATGACAAAAAAAGACAAATTAACAACAAAAATACACAAAATGACAAAAAAGACACAAATTAAAGACAAAAAGACACAAATTGACCAAAAAAAGACACAAAATGACCAAAAAAGACACAAATTAACGACAAAAGGACACAAGATGAAATCCATTTAACTTTCAAAAAATGATGAAAATGGTTATAAAACTGATACATTCCTGTGAAATGATTTTAAAAATCCCAGTAAAACCAGCTGCCAGTGTTCCTGCAGGAATGTGAGAGACAGGCTGACAAATTGGCCGACAGGAAGGAGAGTCAGAGCTGCAGACAGAGCAGCAGATGGATTGACAGCCAGTCAAGAAACCAGTCAGATCAGTCAAAGCAGGCTGACTGACTGACTGACTAAAGGCCAATAACAAAAACAAACAAAAAAAAAAATCTCTGCAGGCCGACAGAGAGGAATGAGTGTTGTGAGGAGAGTAAAAAAAGACACAAAATGACCAAAATTAAATGTAAAAATGATTTAAAAAAGGCCAAAAATAGATGTTAAAATTATATAAAAAAGACACATAATGACCAAAAATAGATGTTAAAATGATCAAAAAAGACAAAAATTACCAAAAATAGATGTTAAAATGATAAAAAAAGACACAAAATTACCAAAAATAGATGTAAAAAGACTAAAAAAGGCACAAAAATTACCAAAAATAAATGTAAAAACACACAAAAAAATACAAAATTACCAAAAATAGATGTAAAAACACTAAAAAATACAAAATTACCCAAAAATAGATGTAAAAATGATTTAAAAGATAGACACAAAAATCAGATGTAAAAATGATCAAAAAGACACAAAATGACCAAAAATAGATGTAAAAACACAAAAAAATACTAAATTACCAAAAATAGATGTAAAAATTATTTAAAAAATAGACGCAAAATTACCAAAAATAAATGTTAAAATGATCAAAAAGACACAAAATTACCAAAAATAAATGTAAAAATGATCAAAAAAGACACAAAATTACCAAAAATAGATGTAAAAATGATTTTTTAAAAATAGACACAAAATGACCAAAAAAAGACACAAAATGACATCCATTTATCTGAAAAATGGTTAAAAATGGTTATAAAACTGATACATTCCTGGGAAATGATTTTAAAAATCCCAGTAAAACCAGCTGCCAGTGTTCCTGCAGGAATGTGAGAGACAGGCTGACAAATTGGCCGACAGGAAGGAGAGTCAGAGCTGCAGACAGAGCAGCAGATGGATTGACAGCCAGTCAAGAAACCAGTCAGATAAGTCAAAGCAGGCTGACTGACTGACTGACTGTCTGACTGACTAAAGGCCAATAACAAAAAATAAAAAATCTCTGCAGGCCGACAGAGAGAAATGAGTGTTGTGAGGAGAGTAAAAAAAGACACAAAATGACCAAAAATAAATGTAAAAATTATTTAAAAAAAGACCAAAATTAGATGTTAAAATGATTTAAAAAAGACACAAAATGACCAAAAATAGATGTAAAAAGACTAAAAAAGACACAAAATTACCAAAAATAAATGTAAAAAGACTAAAAAAGACACAAAATGACCAAAAATAAATGTAAAAAGACTAAAAAAGACACAAAATGACCAAAGATAGATGTAAAAACACAAAAAAATACAAAATGACCAAAAATAGATGTAAAAATTATTAAAAAACAGACACAAAATGACCAAAAATAGATGTAAAAACACAAAAAAAATGCAAAAATAGATGTAAAAATGATTAAAACATAGACACAAAATGACCAAAAATAAATGTAAAAATGATCAAAAACACACAAAATGGATCATATCAAATGTGTTTGATATTATCTCAAGTTTTTAACGACAAAAAGACACAAAATGACAAAAAAGACACAAAATAATGACCAAAAGACACAAAATGACAAAAAAAAGACACAAAATGAAATCCATTTATCTGAAAAATGGTTAAAAATGGTTATAAAACGGATATATTTCTGTGAAATGATTTTAAAAATCCCAGTAAAACCAGCTGCCAGTGTTCCTGCAGGAATGTGAGAGACAGGCTGACAAATTGGCCGACAGGAAGGAGAGTCAGAGCTGCAGACAGAGCAGCAGATGGATTGACAGCCAGTCAAGAAACCAGTCAGATAAGTCAAAGCAGGCTGACTGACTGACTGACTAAAGGCCAGTAAAATAAATAAATCTCTGCAGGCCGACAGAGAGAAATGAGTGTTGTGAGGGAGAGTAAAAAAAGACACAAAATGACCAAAAATAAATGTAAAAAGACGCAAAATGACCAAAAATAAATGTAAAAATGATCAAAAAAGACACAAAATGACCAAAAATAAATGTAAAAAGACGCAAAATGACCAAAAATAAATGTAAAAATGATCAAAAAAGACACAAAATGACCAAAAATAAATGTAAAAATGATCAAAAAAGACAAAAATTACCAAAAATAGATGTTAAAATGATTTTAAAAAAGGACACAAAATGACCAAAAATGGATGTAAAAAGATTAAAAAAGACACAAAATGACCAAAAACAAATGTAAAAATGATCAAAAAGACAAAAATGACCAAAAATAGAAGTATTAAACCAATCTGCTCTGTTTCATATCAGTCTTTTCCTAGTCTTGAGTTTGGATCATATCAAATGTGTTTGATATTATCTTAAGTTTTTAATGACAAAAAGACACAAAATGACAAAAAAGACACAAATTGACCACGAAAAGACAAAAAAGACACAAAATGACCAAAAAAAGACACAAAATGAAATCCATTTATCTTTGAAAAATGGTAAAAATGGTTATAAAACTGTGAAATGATTTTAAAACTCCCAGTAAAACCAGCTGCCAGTGTTCCTGCAGGAATGTGAGAGACAGGCTGACAAATTGGCCGACAGGAAGGAGAGTCAGAGCTGCAGACAGAGCAGCAGATGGATTGACAGCCAGTCAAGAAACCAGTCAGATAAGTCAAAGCAGGCTGACTGACTGACTGACTAAAGGCCAGTAAAAAAATAAATAAATAAAAAAATCTGTGCAGGCCGACAGAGAGGAATGAGTGTTGTGAGCAGAGTAACTAGGCGTCGTGGTGACACAGTGGGGTGGTGGCCGGATGGAGGAAGAGATGGGGCGTAAAGAGAACAGGGTGCAATACTGAGGGGTGCTGAGGCGGTGAAATGAGGGGTTTGAACTGCTGATGTAAGCGTGGACACACACACACACACACACACACACACACACACACACTGAGGCACACACAGCGCTGACAGGCTGTTTCTACCCACGGGAAGTCATTCAGGGTTCAGGGGTTCAAATGAAAACGAATAACGGCGGCTGGACGTATTGCTCTTCTTCTCTCTGGCTCTTTCTTGTTGCAGTCATGATCTAGCATTTTCTTCCAGCAGTCTCCGGCCCTCCCTCCCCCCTCCTTCACCAACCTCCTCAACCCATTTTTCCTCAGCTACCCTCACTTCTGGATTTCACACAGCTCCCTTTTTAACCCTCTGGATTCTCCCAAAGCGCCAAAGCATTCATGGCTTCTTCATCATATCCAGACGTGAAAACAAAGCAGACTAAAAAGAGACACAAAATGACTAAAGAAAAGACACAAAACGACAAAAAAGACACCAAATGACAAAAAAAGACAAAAAATAGACACAAATGACTAAAAAAGACACAAAATGACTGAAAAAAGACACCAAATTACCAAAAAAGACACAACAACAGACATAAAATGACAAAAAAGGACACAAAAAAAGACAAAATGAGAAGACAGAATAATCCCACAGAAGACACAAAATGACCAAAAAAGAGACCAAATGACCAAAAAAAGACACAAAATAACTAAAAAAAGACACAACAACAGACACAAAATGACAAAACGACACACAATAAATACAAAAGACACAACAACAGACACAAAATGACAAAAAAAGACACAAAATGACAAAAAATGACAAAAAGACACAAAAAAGACACAGAATTACCAAAAAGACACAAAAAATACACAAAATGACAAAAAAAGACACCAAATGACCAAAAAACGACACACAATAACTAAAAAAGACACAACAACAGACACAAAAAGTGACAAAAAAGACACAAAAAAAGACACAAAAAATACAAAAAATGACAAAAAATGGGAAGAAGAATAACAAAAAAAAAACAGACAGAAGACACAAAATGACTAACAAAGACACAAAAGACATGAAAATGATTAAAAAATGGACAAAACAGCCCTATAAGCCTCCACAGAGTTAAATATTAACGGCTCCAGTCAGTCGGAGGAGTTTCACTGTATGCTGCTGCGAAACGCTCGGAGAAGCCATTCGGTATTCATTTTAATCAGCATTCAAAGGGGCGAGCATTCTCTATTCATTCTAATCTGTCTTGAGGATTTTAATAAGGACCGTTCTCAGGACCTGTTCTGAAATTTGTGCTATGGAGGAGTCTCCAGGGTTCTAGTCGGCGTTGTTGCCATCTGTAATTGGTGTGTTTTTTCTCCCGCTGGGGGCCGCCTGCATCCTGTGACAGTGGCGTTACTTAAATATTCCATTTTATCAGCTGTCGGTTGGTGCTTTTTAGGGCGGAGAATGTGTTTAATCGTGAATTTGGTACAGCAGAGCGGCTGTGTTTGGCTGATGGAGTCTGTGTTTCATCTCAGATCAATTAACAATGGGAAACACACAAAGATGGGAAAGTTTAGCTCCTCTGAAACCAGCCCCCCATCAATATATTCATATCACAAACACAAATGACACAAATGACCAAAAAAGACACAAAATGAGAAAACAGTATAACAAAAAAAACCTGACAGAAGACACAAAATGACCAAAAAAGACACAAAATGACCAAAAAAAAACACAAAATGACCAAAAAAAGACACAAAATAACTAAAAAAGATACAAAATGACCAAAAAAGACACAACAACAGACATAAAAATTACAAAAAAGACACAAAATGACCAAAAAAAGACACAAAATAACTAAAAAAGACACAAAAAAAGACACAAAATGACCAAAAAAGACACACAAAAAAAGACACAAAATGACCCAAAAAAGACACAAAATGACCCAAAAAAGACACAAAATAAGTAAAAAAAAACACAAAATGACCAAAAAAGACACAAAATGACCAAAAAAGAGACAACATAACCAAAAAAGACACAACAACAGACATAAAAATGACAAAAAAGACACAAAAAAGACACAAAATAACTAAAAAAGACACAAAATGACCAAAAAAGACATAAAAATTACAAAAAAGGACACAAAAAAGACATAAAATGACAAAAAAAAGACACAAAATAACTAAAAAAGACACAACAACAGACATAAAAATGACAAAAAAAGACACAAAAAAGACACCAAATGACCAAAAAAAGACACAACATAACTAAAAAAGACACAACATGACTAAAAAAGACACAACATGACTAAAAAAGACACAACAACAGACACAAAATGACAAAATAATGTGTTAAACGTGTATTTGCTACAGCAGGGCGGCTGTGTTTGGCTGATGGAGTCTGTGTTTCATCTCAGATCAATTAACAATGGGAAACACACAAAGATGGGAAAGTTTAGCTCCTCTGAAACCAGCCCCCCATCAATATATTCATATCACAAACACAAATGACACAAATGACCAAATAAGACACAAAATGAGAAAACAGTATAACAAAAAAAACCTGACAGAAGACACAAAATGACCCAAAAAAGACACAAAATAACTTAAAAAAGACACAACAACAGACATAAAAATTACAAAAAAGACACAAAAAGACACAAAATGACCAAAAAAAGACAGAAAATAACTAAAAAAGACACAACAACAGACATACAAATGACAAAAAACACACAAAAAAAGACACAAAATGACCAAAAAAGAGACAACATAACTAAAAAAGACACAACAGACATAAAAATTACAAAAAAGACACAAAATGACCAAAAAAAGACACACAATAACGAAAAAAGACACAACAACAGACATAAAAATTACAAAAAAGACACAAAAAGACACAAAATGACCAAAAAAGACACAAAATGACCCAAAAACGACACAAAATAACGTAAAAAAAGACACAAAATGACCAAAAAAGAGACAACATAACTAAAAAAGACACAACAGACATAAAAAAGACACAAAATGACCAAAAAAAGACACAAAATGACCAAAAAAAGACACAAAATAACTAAAAGAGACACAACAACAGACATACAAATGACAAAAAAGACACAAAAAAGACACAAAATGACCAAAAAAGACACAAAATGACCAAAAAAAGACACAAAATGACATAAAAAAGACACAAAATGACCAAAAAAAGACACACAATGACCAAAAAAAGACACACAATAACTAAAAAAGACACAACAACAGACATAAAAATGACAAAAAAGACACAAAAAAAGACACAAAATGACCAAGAAAGACACAAAATGACCAAAAAAAGACACAAAATAACTAAAAAAGACACAAAATGACCAAAAAAGACACAACAACAGACATAAAAATTACAAAAAAGACACAAAAAGACACAAAATGACCAAAAAAGACACAAAATGACCCAAAAAAGACACAAAATAACTAAAAAAGACACAACAACAGACATAAAAATGACAAAAAAGATACAAAAAAGACACAAAATGACCAAAAAAGACACAAAATAACTAAAAAAGACACAACAACAGACATAAAAATGACAAAAAAAGACACAAAAAAGACACCAAATGACCAAAAAAAGACACACCATGACTAAAAAAGACACAACAACAGACACAAAATGACAAAATAATGTGTTTAATGTTATATTTGCTACAGCAGGGCGGCTGTGTTTGGCTGATGGAGTCTGTGTTTCATCTCAGATCAATTAACAATGGGAAACACACAAAGATGGGAAAGTTTAGCTCCTCTGAAACCAGCCCCCCATCAATATATTCATATCACAAACACAAACCACAAAGCACCAATGCTCATGCAAATATTCTTAAGAGGGATTGTTTTTTTTTATGTGTCAGGTTGTTAAAAAAAGAATAATACAAAAAGCACTGGAGTAAAGAGCAGCATTAATAAAATATCAATCACAGGTGCCCTGAGAAAATGTTGTTTCATTCATGAAACTGGCTTTGCTGACCCTGCCAGTTTGATTTGTGGCCTCCAGTAGCTGCGAGCAGCCGAAGAGACACAGGAGATGCAAAAGTTTACAAACTCGGCTTTTTGAAATTCAGCCCTGTGTTGCTTCCAAGTTGTTTACAAGGTTGGAAAAAAACATCAGCGTCCACCAGGGGTGCACTGATTCTGTTTCTCATCAAAAACACGTTGGAGGGATTAATTATTGACAACTCTCCAGAAGCCTGTATACATTTTAGTATAGTGTACTAACAACATCTGAGGCTATGGTTTAGAAAAAAAGGGACATTTCCACAGGAAGGGCAAATTAAAGGTACAATGTGTAACTTTTCCACACATATATCTCATAACTATAACTGAAAAAGACACAAAAAAGACACAAAATGAGAAGAAAGAATAACAAAAAAAACCCACAGAAGACACAAAATGTCAAAAAAAGACACATAATAAGTAAAAAAGACACAACAAACACAAGATTACCAAAAAAGACAACAACAGACACAAAATGACAAAAAAAGACACAAAAAAGACACAAAATGACCAAAAAAGACACAAAATGATAAGACAGAAAAGCAAAAAAAACCCACAGAAGACACAAAATGACCAAAAAGACACAAAATGACCACAAAAAAGACACAAAATGACAAAAAAGACACCAAATGACCAAAAAAAGACACAAAATAACTAAAAAAGACACAACAGACACAAAATTACCGAAAAAGACAGAAAAAAGACACAAAATAACTAAAAAAGACACAACAGACACAAAATTACCGAAAAAGACAGAAAAAAGACACAAAATAACTAAAAAAGACACAACAGACACAAAATTACCGAAAAAGACAGAAAAAAGACACAAAATGACCAAAAAAGACACCAAATGACCAAAAAGAGACACAAATGACCAAAAAAGACACAAAATGAGAAGACAGAATACCAAAAAAAACCCAACCCACTGATTTATTTATATGCTACATTCTGCCCGCTGCTACTTTAGAATCAGGCGGCAACCTCCTGGTCTGAGCAGGGAGGCAAACCAGGAAGTGCCTTAAGTTGCATTCTACCGGACATTCCAGCAGGGGGCGCTGATGGCGGCTGCAAAAGCATTTCTGTCCATTCATTTCAATGCAAAATGACAAAGGAACCAGAAATAATCACATTGAAGCAGCTGAAATCAGAGAATTTGGACTTATTGTCTTTAAAAAAAACTGCTCGAACCAATTATTCGATTATCAAAAGAGTTGACAATTAATTTAATAATCAATTATTGTTCGATTAATCTAATAATTGTTGCAGCTCTACTGCATTCTACCAAAAATTCCAGCAGGGGGCGCTGACAGCGGCTGCAAAAGCATTTTTGTCCATTCATTTCAATACAAAATGAGAAAACTTCTCACTTGATTTATTACCTCAGAATTTTTCTTTTAGGACGACACTGGTCTCAATCACTAGTAAAACATCTTCTTCAAGACAATTTCATGTTAATAGTGTAAATAATGGCCCCATTTAGAAGAAAATAGAAGATAAAGAATCGTATGATTTGGGGCGGGGCTGCCTTCTCATTTTCTGTCTTTTTTTTGTCATTTTGTGTGTTTTTTGTGTCCTTTATGTCATTTTTATGTCTGTTGTTGTCTTTTTTAGTTATTTTGTGTCTTTTTTTTGGTCATTTTGTGTCTTTTTTAGTTATTTTGTGTCTTTTTTTTTGTCATTTTGTGTCTTTTTTGGTCATTTTGTGTCTTTTTTTGTAGTTTTTATGTCTGTTGTTGTGTCTTTTTTAGTTATGTTGTGTCTTTTTTGGTCATTTTGTGTCTTTTTTGTGTCATTTTTAATCATCAAGATTAAATCTTGATCATCAATCATCAATCAAGACAATCTGATGTTAATAGTGTAAATAATGGCCCCATTTAGAAGAAAATAGAAGATAAAGAATCGTATGATTTGGGGGCGGGGCTACCTTTGATTGACAGGTCACTAACAAGGCAAGCCGTCATCAGGAGAGAAGCAGAACAATGCGTATCCACGGCAACATGTCAATTAAGTTATATATAACTTTATATAGATATAAAACTGTTAACTGTTTCGTTAACGTTCGTTAAAAATGTCTTGTTCAGCGGTTGAAACCAGACGTCCTTTTTTTCTATCTATATAACGTTATATATAACTTTATTGACACGTTGCCGTGGATACGCATTGTTCTGCTTCTCTCCTGATGACAGCTCGTCTTGTTAGTCATGACCCTTTTCATGTTACATATCATACTGTTATTTAATCCATTGTTGTAATGAAAATATTGATTAGAGCAGCTTTAACACTTAATTACATCACAAGAAATGTGTCTAATTATTATGTGGATCTGGTTTTTATGGATCTATCTGTTCATGTGTTTTATTATATCCATAAATGGCTGTCACTCTTGTCATTTCTTCCGGGATGTGAAAAAGAAAAAATGCTATAAAAATGTGCCTGCCAAGTAAAAAGTGGAATATTTGATCTTGCTATCATGTTGTTATTGTTGTTCATTTAATATTTGTGGAATATTAAGTTGGCAAGCAAAGTCATTACTTCCTCTCATTTGATAGAACGTCAATTCATTTGTTCTAATTTTATGCAGATAGTTTTTTGGTTTTTTTGTCTCGCAGAGCAGGTGTCACTTCAATCTTGTCCTTGAAGCTTACAAAAGGCGTGTTGATGAAATGAGCCACGTCATGTCCTCACTAATCTACTGATCACAGCGGGACTCTTTTCGGAGACTATTTTGGAAATTAGTTCATTTTAATTCTGCTGTGGTTGATAAAACAGAAGCTCTCCGTTCTCTGACTGGATCTTGATTGACCGCCGCGCTGTACGCAGAGTTTATGTTGCAGCAAAGGGCAAGCTGTCACTCACACACACACACACACACACACACACACACATTCCTGTACTTCTATCTTTGTGAGGACCCTCATTGGAACAGTGAATTCCCTTGCAAGGTTATAATAGTTTGGGATTTTTCATTAGTTTTAGTCTTAATTTGTTGTGATTTAAAAAAAAATTGAAATGTTTTAGTTTTAGTTTAGTTTTTATTAGTTGTAGTTTTTTGTAATGGGGTATTTGTTGGGTGGGAGATAAAAAGAGGTCACAGTAAATTTTGCCTTTATTTCCTTTGTCTTATCCATCTTCATTATGTATGAAAAAAGTTGACACTCTGTTGGTTAAAAATGAGTTCCGGTCCTCACTATGTAGTAAGAACAAGAACACACACACACACACACACACACACATTCTTGTACTTCTATCTTTGTGAGGACCCTCATTGGAACAGTGAATTCCCTTGCAAGGTTATAATAGTTTTGGATTTTTCATTAGTTTTAGTTTTAATTTCGTTCTTAATTTTTGTTTTCAAATCCAGTTAGTTTTAATGAGTTTTTAGAGTGACTTTGCTAGTTTTAGTTTAGTATTTATTTTTTTGAAATGCTTTAGTTCTAGTTTAGTTTTTATTAGTTGTGGTTTTTTGTAATGGGGTATTTGTTGGGTGGGAGATTAAAAGAGGTCACAGTAAATTTTGCCTTTATTTCCTTTGTCTGATCCATCTTCATTATGTATGAAAACGAAGGACATTTTCACTATAATTTTAGATAGTTTTGTAACCACACAATACAGTTTCAGTTAATTATCATCATCATGTAACCTTTAACCCTTAAAACAAAGTCAGAAATCTAAAAAAAAAAGCCTATAAAGAAGTGAGGACAAAAGACATTTTGTGTATTTTTCTCTCTTTTTTTGTCATTTTGTGTCTTTTTTGGTCATTTTGTATCTTTTTTTGGTCATTTTGTGTCTTTTTTAAGTCATTTTATGTCTTTTTTTGGTCAGTTTGTGTCCTTTTGTGTCTTGTTTAAGTCATTTTGTGTCTTTCTGTGTCTTTTTTAGTCATTTTGTGTCTTTTTTTAGTCATTTAGTGTCTTTTTTTGGTCATATAGTTTCTAAATTTCGTCTTTATTTCCTTTCATTATGTCTCCATCTTCATTATGTTTGAAAAAAGTTGACAAAGATGAAAACGAAGGACATTTCACTGTAATTTTAGTTAGTTTTGTAACCACACAATACAGTTTCAGTTAATTATCATCATCATGTAACCTTTAACCCTTAAAACAAAGTCTGAAATCTCAAAAAAGCCTTTAAAGAAGTGAGGACAGGCCGAAATGTCCTCACTTTGCAAAAATGTCCTCACTCTGTTGGTTAAAAACGTGTTCTGGTCCTCACTATGTAGGAAGTACAAGAACACACACACACACACACACACACACACACACACAGACACAGCAACAGCAACCTTACCATGACCCAGGAAAGGTGTCTGTGTGTGTGTTTGTGTGTTACAAGACAAAACGACGGACACTAAGTTGTCTAAAAGCCCTGCTGGGAGTCAGCAGAGCGCTCAGCCATATAATGCTGTTAGTACCACTTTCAGCAACACACACACACATACACACAATAATGCACGCACATGCATGCATACTGCGGCAATGCAAGCCTGAAGATACACTGCAGAAAAAGGTGTTTAGTCTAAAAACAAGATAAAACAGTAAATCTGAGGGAAATGATCTTGCTGCATGGACAGATAATTTACCTTGACAAGATTTATTAAATTAAGATTATTAAATCTAGAAATAAGCATGTTGAACGCTTAAAATAAGAAATTAACTCTTAAAACAAGTTCATTTTGTGTCTCTTTTGTGCATTTTTTTGTCTATTTTGGTCATTTTGTGACCGAAAAAAGATGTAAAATGAGACAAAAAAGACACAAAATTACCAAAAAGACACAAAAAAGACGTAAAAATTACCAAAGAAAAGACGCAAAATGTCCAAAGAAGAAAACCAAAAGACGTAACATCACAAAAAAAGAAACAAAAGACGTAAAATCACAAAAAAGACATAAAAATACAAAAAATTAAAAAAAAAAAGACAAAATGACCTAAAAAAGACACAAAAATAAAACAAAAAGATTCTTCTGGGCTTTTTAGTAGTTTAGACATTTTAAATCCTGCTTAAATGAACATTCAGCTGCTCGTTGTTTGTTTACATCCGAGTACTTCCAATATGGCCGACACCCGGGTAACTGGCTACAATGCGCTGTGTAAAACACTCTAAAAAGTGCCGGTCAGAGCCGCTCTGATTTTCTTTTTTTAATAAAAGCCTCCTTCAAATAATAGCCTGCCCCTATTATTAGCTGGGTCCCAAACTGATTTTTTATTCATAGAAGCCCCGGCTACTATTTGAGGAAATAGGATAGTTAATATTTGTGTCTTCTTTGTCAGGTTTTAAATCGGTGACAACATATAAACACCTTTTAATGCACAACATGGGTCAAAAATGACCTTGTGCATTAGAACGTAGTGATAAAAAAAGTGTTTTTATTCAAAAAGTAAGAAATAAAAACCAAAAATTAGGATGTATGATGATCAAAAACAAGTTATTTGAGTAAAAACCTGCAATACTGAATGATGGAATTAATTTATTTCAAAGATATAGAACATGAAAACTTGGAATGCCCTGCTTAGCCTGCTGCCCCCGCGACCCGGCCCCTGATAAGCGGAGGAAAATGGATGGATGGATGGATGGAATTTAAGAAATCTTGTCAAGGTAAATTATCTGTCCATGCAGCAAGATCATTTCCCTCAGATTTACTGTTTTATCTGGTTTTTAGACTAAACACCTTTTTTACAGTGTATGTCTAATCATGTTGAATGATTAAGTTTCTTTTTCTTAAAATAACTATTTCTGTGTCTCTTTATCTCCAATGTACATCTTTTTTTTGGTGATTTTACATCTTTTTGTTTTGTTTTTGTGTCTTTTTTTAGGTCATTTTGTCTTTTTTTTGGTAATTTTTTGTCTTTTTATGTCTTTTTTGTGATTTTACGTCTTTTGTTTCTTTTTTTGTGATGTTACGTCTTTTGGTTTTCTTCTTTGGTCATTTTGTGTCTTTTCTTTGGTAATTTTTACGTCTTTTTTGTGTCTTTTTGGTAGTTTTGTGTCTTTTTTGTGTGATTTTACATCTTTTTTTGGTCACAAAATGACCAAAAAAGACAAAAAAAAATGCACAAAAGAGACACAAAATGAACTTGTTATAAGAGTTAATTTCTTATTTTAAGCGTTCAACATGCTTATTTCTAGATTTAATAATCTTAATTTAAGAAATCTTGTCAAGGTAAATTATCTGTCCATGCAGCAAGATCATTTCCCTCAGATTTACTGTTTTATCCTGTTTTTAGACATCCTTTTTTACAGTGTATCTTCAGGCTTGCATTGCCGCAGTATGCATGCATGTGCGTGCATTATTGTGTGTGGGTTTTTTTTTGCAGTGTGAAGATACAGTTCAGTTTTCACATTTGACAAGCGTCCCTCACACACAAACACACACACACAGACACACACACACACACACACTCAGACACCATTACTAGTGCTTTCACAGCATATTATTTGCGTCCCATTACAGCGCGGCAATCATTTGTCCTCCCTCTCTTCTGTCGGGCCTCTTTATTTGACAAAGAGGAAGCAAATGCGGCACTCAACTAATGGGTGACTCATTCAGATTTTCTGCCACGTGTCACATTAATGTTTGTACTTAGAAGCCATCTTACTGTAATGTTTATTTAATGCATGCTTCTGTTCTCTAATACTATCTCTACATATCCTGTACATTTGGTGGAAAGACTCCTGGAAGTTTATTAGAGCTGCCAGACGCATGGAAATAATCCCACATGTTTCTTTATTTCCCTCTACTGGAGCATGTATGTGACAAAAAAGACACAAAATTATGATAAAAAGGACACAAATTATGACAAAAAAGACACAAATTATGACAAAAAAGACACTAAATTATGACAAAAAGGACACAAATTATGACAAAAAAGACAAAATTATGAAAAAAAGACACAAAGTTATGACAAAAAAGACACAAAATTATGACAAAAAGGACACACAATTATGAAAAAAGGACACAAATTATGACAAAAAGTACACAAATTATAACAAAAAAAGATACAATTTATGACAAAAAAGACAAAATTATGACGAAAAAGACACAAAATTGTGAAAAAAGGACACAAATTATGACAAAAAGACAAAATTATGACAAAAAAGACAAAATTATAACAAAAAGACACAAAATTATGTCAAAAAGGACACAAATTATAACAAAAAAGATACAATTTATGACAAAAAAAGACAAAATTATAACAAAAAAGACAAAAGGACACAAAATTAAAACAAAAAGGACACAAATTATCACAAAAAAGATAGAAATTATGACAAAAAAGACAAAATTGTGCCAAAAGGATGCTTCTGCAGCCGTTCTACTATCTCTTTTTCCTGTTGTTTTATAGTCGCATGCATGTTGTTTTTTCCAGCTACGTTTTTCAGCCAATTGTTTTTATCAGGTGCAAAAAAAAAAAAAAAAGCTTCAGCAGCCAGATATAAAAGCAATGACAAGTTGAGCAGTAGTGCCCTGACAACATCCTTCTTAGAGACAGATAATGTTTTTTTCCCAGTTTTAGATGACACGCTAGAGTGCGCAGAGAAAAGAGATGTAGAAGAGCAGAAATGATTCAGTGCACACAGGCTGACATCTCAAAGATAAGTTTCCCTACAAAGGAACTAACTGTTGAATGGAACATGCTTTCAAGACGACGGATTGATGGATTGAATGATTATATTTTCAAATCTCAACCTTTCAACGTTCTGTGCTTTCTACACAGAGAAGGATCAGCGTGCAATGTTTGCCCGCCGGATGACCTCGCACAAGCTGTGATTGGCAGATGTTTGACGCGTTTGGATGTTTCTGACACGTACATGGACGTATTTGTCAAGGAAGGCGAGAAGTGAATCTGTGAATGTTCCTGACTTCCTTATTGCCCTGACACCATAACCACCAGGAGAGAGACCCTATTATATGTCCAGTAAACACACGCCATACACTCCACATTTGTGCACAACAAACAAACAAATCTCTGCAGACTGATTCCCATTCATTCTTAAGCATTCACTATTTCTAAACAGACATATCTCTCTTTTATGTTCGAACATGAGATTTTTAAATGACTAAAATGTTCAAAATAAATTCTCATTAAGTGAAATTACAGTGTGAAAGTGTCAACGTTATGAGACCAAACCGCTAAACGTCCTTTTTTATATCTATGTAACGTTATATATATAACTTTATCGACACGTTGCCATGGATACGCATTGTTTTCCTTCTCTCCTTCTCGCCTTGTTAGTGACCTGTCAATCAAAGGTAGCCCCGCCCCCAAATTATACGATTCTTTATCTTCTATTTTCTTCTAAATGGGGCCATTGTTTACACTATTAACATCAAATTGTCTTGAAGAAGATTTTTTTTTTTACTAATTCTGAGGTAATGCATCAAGTGAGAAGTTTTCTCATTTTGCTTTGAAATTAATGGACAGAAATGTTTTTGCAGCCAAACTTGCTGGAATTTTCAGTATTTTCTTCCTGGTTTGCCTCCCTGCTCAGACCTGGAGGTTGCCGATCCAAAGTAAACAATATCTGCTTAACATTAGCATGTTAACAGCATTTTTATTATAAGTTGTTAGTGACCTGTCAATCAAAGGTAGCCCCGTCCCAAATCATACGATTCTTTATCTTCTATTTTCTTCGAAATGGGGCCATTATTTACACTATTAACATTAAATTGTCTTGAAGATTTTTTTTTACTAGTGATTGAGACCATAGTTTTGTCCTAAAAAACATTTCTGAGGTAATAAATCAAGTTAAAAGTTTTCTCATTTTGTATTGAAATGAATGGACAAAAATGCTTTTGCAGCCGCCGTCACCCCCCCCCCCTTAAGCTTAAGGCCCCTTTCATGTTGCATATCATATAGTCATTTAATCCACTTTTATAACCACCAGGAGAGAGACCCTATTATATGGCCAGTGAATACACGCCATACACTCCACATTTGTGCACAACAAACAAACAAATCTCTGCAGACTGATTCCCATTCATTACCAAGAATCCTCTATTTCTAAACAGCCATATGTCTCTTTCATGTTCGAACATGACATTTTTAATTTAATAAAATGTTCAATTATGTGAAATTACAGTGTGAAAGGGTCAAAGTTATGAGACCAAAGCGCTAAACATTCTGTTTTATATCTATATAACGTTATATATATAACTTTATTGACACGTTGCCATAGATACGCATTGTTTTCCTTCTCTCCTTCTCGCCTTGTTAGTGACCTGTCGATCAAAGGTAGCCCCGCCCCCAAATCATACGATTCTTTTTCTTCTATTTTCTTCTAAATGGGGCCATTGTTTACACTATTAACATCAAATTGTCTTGAAGAAGATTTTTTTTTTTACTAATTCTGAGGTAATGCATCAAGTGAGAAGTTTTCTCATTTTGCATTTAAATTAATGGACAGAAATTTTTTTGCAGCCAAACTTGCTGGAATTTTCAGTATGTTCTTCCTGGTTTGCCTCCCCTTTGAAAAGACCTGGAGGTTGCCGATCCAAAGTAAACAATATCTGCTTAACATTAGCATGTTAACAGCATTTTTATTATAAGTTGTTAGTGACCTGTCAATCAAAGGTAGCCCCGCCCCAAATCATACGATTCTTTATCTTCTATTTTCTTCGAAATGGGGCCATTATTTACACTATTAACATTAAATTGTCTTGAAGATTTTTTACTAGTGATTGAGACCATAGTGTTGTCCTAAAAAACATTTCTGAGGTAATAAATCAAGTTAAAAGTTTTCTCATTTTGTATTGAAATGAATGGACAAAAATGCTTTTGCAGCCGCCGTCACCCCCCCCCCTTAAGCTTAAGGCCCCTTTCATGTTACATATCATATAGTCATTTAATCCACTTTTATAACCACCAGGAGAGAGACCCTATTATATGGCCAGTAAACACACGCCATACACTCCACATTTGTGCACAACAAACAAACAAATCTCTGCAGACTGATTCCCATTCATTCCCAAGCATCCTCTATTTCTAAACAGCCATATCTCTCCTTCATGTTCGAACATGACATTTTTAATTTAATAAAATGTTCAATTATGTGAAATTACAGTGTGAAAGGGTCAAAGTTATGAGACCAAAGCGCTAAACATTCTGTTTTATATCTATATAACGTTATATATATAACTTTATCGACACGTTGCCATGGATACGCATTGTTTTCCTTCTCTCCTTCTCGCCTTGTTAGTGACCTGTCGATCAAAGGTAGCCCCGCCCCAAATCATACGATTCTTTATCTTATATTTTCTTCTAAATGGGGCCATTGTTTACACTATTAACATCAAATTGTCTTGAAGAAGATTTTTTTTTTTTACTAATTCTGAGGTAATACATCAAGTGAGAAGTTTTCTCATTTTGCATTGAAATTAATGGACAGAAATGTTTTTGCAGCCAAACTTAGCGCCCCCTGCTCAGACCTGGAGGTTGCCGATCCAAAGTAAACAATATCTGATTAGCATTAGCATGTTAATTGCATTTTTATTATAAGTTGTTAGTGACCTGTCAATCAAAGGTAGCCCCGCCCCCAAATCATACGATTCTTTATCTTCTATTTTCTTCTAAATGGGGCCATTATTTACACTATTAACATCAGATTGACTTGAAGAAGATTTTTTACTAGTGATTGAGACCATAGTGTTGTCCTAAAAAACATTTCTGAGGGAATAAATCAAGTGAGAAGTTTTCTCATTTGGTATTGAAACGAATGGACCAAAATGCTTTTGCAGCCGCCGTCAGCGCCCCCTGCTGGAATTTTCGTTAGAATGCAGCTTAAAACACTTCCTGGTTTGCCCTTCTTGTTCAGACCTGGAGGTTGCCTCCTGATTCTAAAGTAGCGGCGGGCAAAATAGAGCATATAAATAAATCAGTGTGGAAAAGTTACACATTGTACCTTTAATTTGCCCTCACTATAGCACACTATAGCTTCAGATTTTTTTAGTACGCTATACTAAAATGTATACAGGCTTCTGGAAAGTTGTCAAAAATGAATACCTCCAACGTGTTTTTGATGAAAAACAGAATTTTCATTTTGTATTGAAATGAATGGACAAAAATGCTTTTGCAGCCGCCGTCAGCGCCCCCTGCTGGAGTTTTTGGTAGAATGCAGCTTAAGGCACTTCCTGGTTTGCCTCCTTGCTCAGACCCGGAGGTTGCCACCTGATTCTAAAGTAGCGGCGGGCAAAATAGAGCATTTAAATGAATCAGTGTGGAAAAGTTACACATTGTACCTTTAATTTGCCCTCCCTGTGGAAATGTCACTCTTTTCTAAACTATCGCCTGTGATATTTTTTAGTACGCTACACTAAAATGTATACAGGCTTCTGGAAAGTTGTCAAAAAGTAATACCTACAACGTGTTTTTGATGAAAAACAGAATTTTCATTTTGTATTGAAATGAATGGACAAAAATGCTTTTGCAGCCACCTTCAGCGCCCCTCTGCTGGAATTTTTTGTAGAATGCAGCTTAAGGCACTTCCTGGTTTGCCTCCCTGCTCAGACCTGGAGGTTGCCACCTGATTCTAAAGTAGCGGCAGGCAAAATAGAGCATTTAAATGAATCAGTGTGGAAAAGTTACACATTGTACCTTTAATTTGCCCTCCCTGTGGAAATGTCACTCTTTTCTAAACTATAGCCTCAAATGTTTTTAGTACGCTATACTAAAATGTATACAGGCTTCTGGAGAAGTTGTCAAAAATGAAAAACCTGTTGTTGATGAAAAACAGAATTTTCATTTTGCATCGAAATGAATGGACAAAAATGCTTTTGCAGCCACTTTCAGCAGGAGTTTTTGGTAGAATGCAGCTTAAGGCACTTCCTGGTTTGCCTCCTTGCTCATAACAATCAGGAAAGAGACCCTATTATATGTCCAGATTTGTGCACAACAAATCTCTGCAGACTGATTCCCATTCACTCATATGCATCCACTATTTCTAACCAGCCATATGCTGTGTTTGCCATGAGCCCCCCCTGCAGCAGACTGTGTGATGTTGACTGAAGCCACCTACAGTAGCTCCACACTGCTTTGAGGCCATCGCTTGCATACATAGTCTTTCATGTTTGTTTGTTTGCGTACTGTATTTCCAAGCTTTCATATATCCTGCCTCATTTTTTTCCCCCCACACTGCTTCCGTACATGATTAAAAATGGATGAGAACTTTATTTAGTGGGAGGCATTTCAGTCTGCCAGCCGACCGTGGTGTTTGAATGAATGAGCTGTGTGTGTGTGTGTGTGTGTGTGTGTGTGTGTGGTTGGTTTTCTCCCAAAGCCGGTGGGGGGTGATGAGACAAGTGGATGTGGGGTTACCGCTGGGTTAAACCGGTCTACTGTCAGGTCAGACAGAGTTCAGCAGCTAGAAAGCCTCAGTCGGAGGCTCGGCTCAGGTAGACGCGACCATCGCTGTGGTTTAGACAGACAAGACCGCTGAGGTGGAATTCCCCCACTGAGACCGAGAATTAGCCGAGGGGATACTGTGGTTTAGGGGATCGCAATTAAATCCATGGGAAATCTAATCCTTTGGAAATGAAAGTATCAAGATAAGAGCTCCCTTCAGGAATGGGAAAACAAAGTGAAATCGTGTACTTTAGCAGCGTGACATTACTCTTCCTTCACCACGGGAACCTGTGGGAAGACGTGAAGTCAAGACACCAGCTACTACTCTTGTTTTTCATGAGAAA
The DNA here is from genome assembly GCF_030273125.1 of Centropristis striata. Lineage (NCBI taxonomy): Eukaryota > Metazoa > Chordata > Actinopteri > Perciformes > Serranidae > Centropristis > Centropristis striata. Next base: position 2,332,306 of record NC_081532.1, on the reverse strand, counting down.
AAAATGTTCAGCCCTGTTTTTTTTTTTGTTCCCACCTACAGTAGCTCCACACTGCTTTGAGGCCGTCGCTTGCATACATACTCTTTCATGTTTGAACATGATATTTAAATGAGTAAAATGTTCAAATAAACTGTCATTAAGTGAAAATACAGTGCGAAAGTGTCAAAGTTATGAGACCAAACCGCTAAACGTCCTTTTTTTTATATCTATGTAACGTTATATATAACTTAATTGACACGTTGCCGTGGATACGCATTGTTCTGCTTCTCTCCTGATGACAGCTCGCCTTGTTAGTGACCTGTCAATCAAAGGTAGCCCCGCCCCAAATCATGCGATTCCTTATCTTCTATTTTCTTCTAAATGGGGCCATTATTTACACTATTAACATCAGATTGTCTTGAAAAAGATTTTTTACTAGTGATTGAGACCATAGTGTTGTCCTGAAAAACATTTCTGAGATAATAAATCAAGTGAGAAGTTTTCTCATTTTGTATTGAAATGAATGGACAAAAATGCTTTTGCAGCCGCCGTCAGCACCCCCACCTGGAATTTTCGGTAGAATGCAGACTTGAACAAAACACACCAAAACGAGAATTAAACCAAAAGAACAGATAAAAGAACCAGTTATAACTGAGCTCATCAGTGATGAGGTCTCTAATGATTCAGCCCCGGTGCCCGTCTAATACCTGGTTCTGGTACCATCCAAACACAGCATATGGCATTTCATATTTAAAAAAAGAAAACAAAATTACCTGCTGACTTCAAAGCTATATGCCTCAAAGAAAAAAAAAATACCTCATAGAAATGTATTAGATTCTAAAGTAGAATAGTTTTCTCATTTTGTATTGAAATGAATGGACAAAAATGCTTTTGCACCTACCATCAGCGCCCCCTGCCAGAATTTTCGGTAGAAAAAATTCTGGCCCTGCTCAGGTTGACGCTTGATCCTCCTAAATATTTCTGTTTTTGCCACATTTTTACAATACACATTTAAATCAAGCATATCCAGCAGACATTTATCACCTTTTAGCTCTGTTTTGGTCTCCACCAACCACTGATATTCAGCCCTCTTTTTTTTTTCTTCTTACAGCCACGCCCCAAATCATATGATTCTTTATCTTCTGTTTTCTTCTAAATGGGGCCATTATTTACACTATTAACATCAAACTATAAAAAAAATCTGAGGTAATAAATCAAGTGAGAAGTTTTCTCATTTTGTATTGAAATGAATGGACAAAAATGCTTTTGCAGCCAAACCTTAGTGCCCCCTGTTGGAGTTTTCGGTAGAATGCAGCTTTAGGCCCTTTTCATGTTACACATCATATAGTCATTTAATCCATTGTTGCTATGAAATACTTACACTTTAGCAGCGTGACATTACTCTTTCTTCACCATGGGAACCTATGGGAAGTCAAGACACCAGCTACTACTCTTGTTTTTCATGAGAAAAGATGTTCAGCCCTGTTTTTTTTCCTCTTACAGCTCCTCTTCCTTCTCTCTCACTTCTTCACTCTAGTTTTAGAAATTGATAACAGACAAACTGCTTGCTGTAGCACTTTTTTTTCCTCCTTTTTTTTTTTTTACAGTGACAGTTGGTGCTTGTGAAAGTGAAATAAAAAATGTACTCTTAAGTCAGCAACCTGCACAGCGTACATGTGGAGTATTTACAGCCAAGGAATGAATTATTAATTTGACAGCAGGAATTATTTCTTGGAGATACCAACTATAATTGGGCAGTGGTGGAATGTAGCTAAGTACATGAACTCAGGCATAAATATAAGAGTACTTTAATAGAGTATTCCCATTTAATGATTCTTATCCTTTTTGTGAAGGCAAATTTACTTTTTATGCCACTACATTTCTTTGCCAGCTACAGCGCCTAGAAACTCTGCATATTTAGATTATTTAAACAAACTATACTGTATGTTAACTAATAAATAATATGTTATTATGGGTTAAGATAACCAGCAGTATATGAAGTAATTGAAATAAGCTCCACAATTACCATGCATCAACCCTTTTTCAGCAAAGGTAAAAAAAAATTAAAAAAAACACCTCAAACAAGTGTAAGTTGTTGCAGGTTTTTCAAATTTTGCAGTTTGCATTGAGCATTTTTAATGCAATATTTTGTCTTTTATGTTTTTGTGTGATTTCTGCCAATTTTTTGTGTGTTTTTTGTGTGTTTCTGTGTGTTTTTTGGGTGTTTTTTGTAAAAAAAAAATGTATGTGTTTTCGTAGTGTTTTTGTGTGTTCTAAGTGTCTTTTTATGTGGGGTTTTATTTTTGTTAAAAAAATGTTGGGTTTTTTTTATGCGTGTTTTTAGAATTTTGTGTGCGTGTTTTGTGTTTAATGTTTTTTGTGTGATTTTTGTCAATTTTTGTGTGTGTTTTTTGTGTGTTTCTGTGTGTTTATGGTAATTTTTTGGGTGGTTTTTGTAAAGAAAATTTTTTTTGTGTGTTTTCGGTGTGTTTTTGTGTGTTCTAAGTGTCTTTTTATGTGGGTTTTTTTGTAAAAAAAATAGTGTTTTTTATGTGTGTTTTATAATTTGGTGCGTGTTTTGTGTTTAATGTTTTTTTCTGTGATTTTTGTCAATTTTTGTGTGTGTTTTTGGTGTGTTTTTGTGTGGCTTACAACAAAGTCCAACATTAACATCTTATGTTCAGTGTTAATAACAACGTAATCGCCGTCATGTCGTGTTTGGATGCTAATGTAGGTTTACAAAGCCAGGAGCAACATTGATAAAGAGCCGAAGTAGTCCGCCATCGTTGTTATTTACTATAAAAAATACAGTGTGAAAGGGTCAAAGTTATGAGACCAAACCGATAAAAATCATTTTTTATATCTATATAACTTTGTTGACACGTTACTAGTGATTGAGACTATAGTGTTGTCCTGAAAAAATTTTAGAGGTAATAAATCAAGTGAGAAGTTTTTTCATTTTGTATTGAAATGAATGGACAAAAATGCTTTTGCAGCCGCCGTTAGAGTTATATTGTTCAGTACACCAGTGATACTGGAATTTGTTTACTGCGATATGCAGTAAAATAAAGAGATCATTTTGGGAGAAAAAAAAGTTAAACAAAAAACACATACCGAAAACCATGGCACAAAAACGGAGGTAGGCCCGTACCGTGGGTTACCTGTTACCTTTGCACCCCAGTACACATTATTATATTGGGGCCTAGGAAGGTTGTCTCCATAGCAACCGATATGTTATCGCTTTTTTTTTTTAATTCCAGCGAGCTGAGGTTTTTTTTTTCATTGTTTTTTCCTCCTTTCCTCCCCTTACGTTGTGCTGTATTTATTTTTATTTTTGTATTTTTCTTCATCTCTGTCTTCCTGTCTTGTTGTCCTCTGTCATATTGTTTGTGTGTTTTATACGTTATGGACGGGTTGATGGCTAATTTCATTGTACTAGTACTTGTTGTCCTGTGCAATGACAATAAAGGCTTCTTGATTCTTGATATATAATAATAATTATTATTATAATTTAGACATTCTATATCATCAAGTTAAGTACTTAATTTTATTTTCAGAACTGCTTATAGTTGCTTCAATGAAAAAAAAAGAAAACTTCCTCCAACAATGTCGTTGCTTCGTTTAAATAATAATAAAATTATTGTATTTTATTCATACACATCAGCTAAAGTAGTTAGTTACATTACTTGTTGCATTACGTTCTGTTGCTTTACTTTTCTGCAACACCCACAGTGAGTTTTAAAAGGTTTCCTATTTACTAAAGGGATTTTTCAGAGCTGCCTTTTAACTCCTCGTGCTTCCTTTTTTATTTGCTATGCTAATCGTCACAGTGTACTGTTTTATTTTCAGCGAGTACACAAGAAGTCTGTGTGCTTTTACTCTCTCTTTTAAACAGTAAATGATGCGATGCGTCTGCTGACAGACATCAATCAAGCTGCTTCCAATTAAACTTCACAAAAAAAAAAAAAAAAAGGAGAAGGGGAAATGTTTTTCCAAAGATTTAAAACTTTTGTTTTGCAAAATCTTCTTCTGGAGTTGTCTCATCGCCATCCACAATTTGTTTTGATAGAAATTCGTTTTGCACATCAAAAGAATAAAAAGCTCCAGCTCATTGAAAATGCAGCCGGCAGAAACCTCACGCACACACACAAAGCTGAAGAGCAAATGAAAAACTTCTCTATTTTCTTAGGCTTATGATTACTTACTGCATGTCTGTGGTTTATGTGTACGGTTGGACGTGTGCTTCACTGTTACTGGAACTTCTTCTGTCTCGAATCTCAAATATCATACAGTTCTGTATATTTTTGCTGTTTTTTCTGCTGCTGTCTTGCTTCATGCATTCTGAACACGCTCCATACTCCCATCTCTTATCTTTCTCTGCATTATATGTATCAACAACTAGACCTATGTTATATATATATATTGTTGAGTTGTATATATATATTATCCCAAATCTGTCCAACAATTCAAATTTAACAAATCAAACCGATATAATCTTAACCCTGTGGAGTCACTAAAAGCTCCAAATAATCCAGACTTGTTGCCTCCATCCAGACTAGAAAACAAAGCAGCGTGGAGCCCTACTGTACATTTACCTCTAAAGTTCTGGCTGTAAACTCCATGAGGCCAGTTTCAGTTTGACAAAATGACAAAAAAAAAGACACAAAATTACAAAACAAAAACACAAAATGACAAAAAAAAACACAAAATAACTAAGAAAGTCAGAACAAAAGACACAAAATGACCAAAAAAATACACAAAATGACTAAAAAAGACACAAAATAACTAAAAAAGACATAACAAAAGACACAAAATGACCAAAAAAAGACAAAATGACTAAAGAAAGACACAAAAAGACACAAAATGACTTAAAAAAGACAAATTGACAAAAAAAGACACAAAATAACTAAAAAAGACACAACAAAAGACACAAAATGACCAAATAAGACAAAAAGACACAAAATGACCAAAAAAAGACACAAAATGACCAAAAAAGACACAAAATAACAAAAAAAGATGCAACAAAAGACACAAAATGACCAAAAAAAGACAAAATCACATTTTATGTTGGACTAAAGGACACAAAATGACCAAAAAAAGACACAAAATGACGAAAAAAAGACACAAAAGTAATTCAAAAGACACAACAAAAGACACAAAATGACCAAAAAAGACACAAAAAGACAAATAAAAGATGCGAAAAGACACTAAATGACTAGAAAAAGACAAAAGTAAAAAAAAGATTCAAAATCACATTTTATGTTGAACTAAAGGACTAAAAAAGACACAAAATGACCACAAAAAGACACAAAAAGACACAAAATGACCACAAAAAGACACAAAATGACTAAAAAAAGACGTAAAATAACTACAAAAAAGACACAAAAAGACACAAAATTATAAGTGGTGAATACAGGCAGGATGGAAATGATTCAGAAATGAACTAAATAACCCAAAACTCCGTAGAGTTAATCAAGGAAATGGTCTTTTACAGTTAATGTGATTTCCTGTCATATTCCCTTTGTGCATAAGTCAGCATTGTGTTTTTTTTTGCCAGAAGCTGTCATAACTTGACGTTTTATACAGTTTGAAGCCACGTTTTTATGATCCACTTTTTTAGATCTGGGTGGTTTTCACCATATATTTTCACCGGATGAAGGATTTAATCATCAGACATCTGGATCTTAAGTTAGCAGGGAAACAAGCTGAGCCAGCGTTAATGGCAGCTGTCTGCCAAACAGCGGCGGAGAAACACTGATTTTAGAGAGTGAAACTGCTTAATTTATGGTTGGTACAAGTTTTAATCACCTGGGCTGTTTGTTTGTGGAACGAGGAGACCACTGGGGCTCCCAGTAAGAACCTCCTGAACCAGGATTGGTCAAAGAATCAGAGCTGACTGCAGGTGCTGCTGGACACAGCTGGAGGAAATTAAAAGTGTATTTGCATTTAGTGCAAGAGGAAAATTCTGGAGCTGGAAAATGAAGCAACACAGAAATGCTTTGAATGTCCACTTGAGGCTCAAAAAGTGAGTCAATAACCATCAACCCCCCATGTTAAAACTCCCAACTTTAGAGCAGAAATCAACATGTTTAGAGTTTTGTATAAAGAGTTTTAGTCTTGTAGTATTATTTCAGCGTTCATGACTTGTATACAAGGGTTATATATTTATACTAGAAAATTTTCTCTGGGGAAATTTTGAAAGGGCCACGGGGGCTACTGCCGGTGTGTGTACACTATGATGAGACTCTTCAGAGATTTCAAACTATGCCCTTTAGCCTCAAAATATGTGTGTGTGTGTGTGTGTGTGTGTGTGTGTGGCGAAAATCGCATGAAGTTACCTGTGAGTGTGTGTGTAATTAAAATCACATAAAGTTACCTGTGTGTGTGTGTGTGTGTGTGTGTGTGTGTGTGTATCTGTAACTGTAATCACATCAAAGATCAAAGGCAATCAGATCAAAGCAATCAACAGAATTAACTGCCACCAACTGTCAATGTTCCGTAACAGAGGTGGACAGACTGGAATTTCTGGCCTCGAACAGAAAGCATTTTTGGTAAAACCATAATACCTATCATTGATCCGACTTCACTTTGAGCGTCCTGAGTTCTTCCTGAACGTCTACATATGTTTTTTTTTTAAGAAAAATGAAAAAATAGCTTTGTTAGAGCGATCTAAAAAAACTGTTAAATTTCACTTTTGCCGAAATCTTCCTGCATTTTTAATATGGGAGCCAATGAGGCTGTTGGTGGTGTTGGTGGATCATCTGTGCATCCTACGCCCAAACTATAACTCTGACAGCTTTACCAGAGGATTGTGAGTGAGAAGACTAATTTTCCTACGTTTCTATGTATAAATTATTTCTGTAGAGTGGAATTTGCGGCCTGGAGCGCAGTTTTCAAATTTATTTTTTGACAGTTTTTTCTCTCCCTCTACACTCTGGCGATGATGTCACACACGAACATTCCGTGCAATACACACCCATTATAATCTCAGAATTTCTCCAAAAATGATCATGGTCATTGAACAGGGATTGATAAAAAACTATATGACCTATCGAAACGTGGATTAATACACCGATACACAAGACTTGTGTCTACTGTTTAAAGTTTAAATGGAGTCTCTAGGTGAGATTATGCCGAAGAAGTAGACGTTTAAAAATCTCCAATTACTGTTCTTTTTCCCTCATTTTTTGTCGGCCGTCCCATTCATTTCAATGCAAAATTTTGGGCAGTTTTTCTGTAGTATGCTTATTTCTAGATTTACACATGGTGATTTTTCCCTCAGATTTAGTGTTTTTATCTTGTTTTTAGACTAAACACCTTTTTTGCAGTGCAAACACAATGAGCTTCATCATCTCTCCACAAATCTACGGGTGAGGAGATTACATCCATATTTCATACGGTTTACTGTTTAATGATATATGTTCTGTCACCATGACCCTCATCTCAATTCTTCTGTTTGTTTTCTCAGCTACCATGAATCAGTCAAACAGCCTTTATAATCTGTGACCGTTATTGATGAACATGAAATTCACCTCGTGTAACTCTGGTCTCTGTGTCACTATGTGTTATCAGTGTGCTGCTGTAATATACTGGCATGCTTTTTCTGCTTAATTGGACTGATGGTTCATTGATTGCACTTGTACCTGGTATATTTAAGTGACTGGTGAAAAAGCGAGGGACTGAAACACTTGCTATTGATTTCAATCTTGCTTTTTGTCCACCTGCATCAAAGCTAGACGGGAAAATATTTTGATCTCAGCGGCATGACTCACTTTTGTATAAAGCTCTTTGCTTTTTATTTTGTGTTCAGGTAACCTTCTCGCTTTATAAATCTGCTACTTATTTTCTGTTGAATCCCATCTTGTTATAAGTACTGGCATTTTACTCTGTGAACATTGAGAATAGGTAATGTTAGCGTACTTTCTGTATTCAGAACAGATCCAGACTAGAAAACAAAGCAGCGTGGAGCCCTACTGTAAACACAAAATGAGAAGACAAAATGAGCAAAGAAAGACACAAAATGACCAAAAAAAGACACAAAATGACCAAAGAAAGACACAAAATGACAAAAAAAAGACACAAAATGATTTAAAAAAGATACAAAATAACTTACAAAGACACAAAATGACCAAAAAAGACGCAAAAAAGAAAAATAATTACCCCAAAAAAGACACAAAATGACAAAAAAAAGACACAAGATGACTAAAAAAAGACACAAGATGACCAAAAAAAAGAAACAATATAACAAAAAATACACAACAAAAGACACAAAATGACAAAAAAATCACAAAATTACCAAAGAAGGACACAAAAATACACAAAATTACCAAAAAAGACACAAAATGACCAAGAAAGACACATAAAGACTAAAAAAGACACAAAATGACTAAAAAAAAGAAACAAAATGACCAAAAAAGACACAAAATGACAAAAAAACACAACATGACTAAAAAAAGACACAAAATGACCAAAGAAAGACACAAAATGACTAAAAAAATGACACAAAACGACCAGAAAAAGACACAAAATGACAAAAAAAAAAACCTAAATGACTTGCAAAGACAAGAAAATGACCAAAAAAAGACACAAAATGACTAAAAAAAGACAAAATGACTTAAAAAGGACACAAAGTCACCAAAAAAGACACAAAATGACTTACAAAGACACAAAATGACTAAAAAAAGTCACAAACCAAAAAACACAAAATGAGAAGACAAAATAACCAAAAAAAAGACACTAAATTACCAAAAAAGACACAAAATGACCCAAAAAAGACACAAAATGACTAAAAAAATACACAAAATGACCAAAAAAGACACAAAACGACTAAAAAAAAGACGCAAAATGGCAAAAAAAAACCAGCCTACTCTCTGTATTCCCAGTGACAGTAAGGGAGTCTTAATGGCTCTCCAGATGTCACTCACTGCTTCTTAATAAGAACAATTAGCAGCCTGAACCGTGTGGATGGGCAGATATGGAGAACAGATCAGCTGAGCAGAGACGGGCAGCTGGAGGATGTATAGCGTGATGGATAGAGGCCATAGAACAATGAAATATGCATCAGGCCTCGCGTTAAATTTTAATCCAGACTGTTGACTGGAGGTTGACCCCGTTGTGACCCAACACTTGCGGGAGTGAAAATATGGGAGGAGGGAGGCGCGGGGGAGCAGGAGCAGGGTGAGGAAATGGTGAGGAAGAATGGAGTAATGAGGCTGGCTGGAGGTGGAGAGAGAGGGGTAATTTTATCTGTCTGAGTGCCTGAGTGTCTGAGCATTCCCCTAACTACATAAGAAGCAGCAAAATCTGACAGAGCTTCCAAGAATTTCTCTGAGGGGGAGAAAGAAAAATCCCTCACATTTCTCTATAATGTATGTGAACAGAGGGTGTTGTTGAAGAATACACCTTAACAACATGTAACTTCAGAAATGTGCAGCAATGTGGACTCCACAGGAGGAGGTTTTTGGTGCGTTAAAGTGAAAATAGAATAGTTTAAAGGGAACACAATCAATTCTCTGTCGACAGACACAAAATGAGAAGACAAAATGACTAAAAAAGACACAAAATGACTAAAAAATACACAAAATGAGGAGACAAAATGACCAAAAAAGACAAAATGACTTACAAAGACAGAAAATGACTAAAAAATACACAAAATGACCAAAAAAGACAGAAAATGACTAAAAAAGGCACAAAATGACTAAAAAAGACACAACATTACTAAAAAAAAGACACAAAATGACCAAAGAAAGACACAAAATGACTAAAAAGAGACAAAAAAATGACCAAAAAAAGACAAAAAAAGACCAAAATAGACACAAAATGACCGAAAACCCCCACAAAATTACGAAAAAATACACAAAATGACCAAAGAAAGACACAAAATGACCAAAAAAATACAAAAAATGGCCAAAAAAACCCACAAAATGATTAAAAAATACATAGAATTACCCCAAAAAAAGACACAAAATCACTAAAAAAAGTGCCTGAGTGTCTGAGCATTCCCCTAACTACATAAGAAGCAGGCAAAATCTGACAGAGCTTCCAAGAATTTCTCTGAGGGGGAGAAAGAAAAATCCCTCACATTTCTCTATAATGTATGTGAACAGAGGGTGTTGTTGAAGAATACACCTTAACAACATGTAACTTCAGAAATGTGCAGGAATGTGGACTACACAGGAGGAGGTTCTTTTGGTGCGTTAAAGTGAAATCCTGGAAGAAAATCACCTCTATTTTTCTCTTATAATAGAATAGTTTAAAGGGAACACAAACAATTCTCTGTCCAAGACAGACACAAAATGAGAAGACAAAATGACTAAAAAAGACACAAAATGACTAAAAAAAGACACAAAATGACCAAAGAAAGACACAAAATGACTAAAATAGACACAAAATGAGGAGATGAAATGACCAAATAAGACACTAAATGACTTACAAAGACACAAAATGACCAAAAAAACGCAAAATGACTAAAAAAAAGACACAAAATGACTAAAAAAAGACACAAAATGACTAAAAAAGACACAACATAAGACACAAAATGACCAAAAAAGACACAAAATTACTAAACAAAAGACACAAAATGACCAAAAAAGACACAAAAAGACCAAAAAAGACACAAAATGACCAAAAAAGACACACAAAATGATTAAAAAAAAGACACAAATTGACCAAAAAAGAAACAAAAAGACACAAAATGACTACAAAAAGACACAAAATGACCAAAACAGACACAAAATGACCAAAAAATACACAAAATGAGAAGACAAAATGACCAAAATGACCAAAAAATACACAAAATGAGAAGAAAAAATGACCAAAAAAGAAACAAAAATGACCAAAAAAGACACAAAAAGACACAAAATGACTGAAAAAGACACAAAATGACCAAAAAAATACACAAAATGACCAAAAAAGGACACAAAAAAGACGGAAAATGACAAAAAAAAAAAAACACATAAAATGACCGAAAAAAGACACAAAATGTCCAAAAAATAATTTCTCTAAGGGGGAGAAAAAAAATCCCTCCCATTTTTAACAACATGTAACTTCAGAAATGTGCAGGAATGTGGAATGTGTACTACTCTGAGGAGGTTTTTTGGTGTGTTCAAGAGAAATCCTGCAAGAAAATGTCAAAGAAAATCACCTCTCTTTTTCTCTTATAATAGAATAGTTCAAAGGGAACACGAACAGTTCTCTGTCGAAGCTTGAAAACGGCACCAAGACTTTAATCTGTTGTGTTATAACGAAAAAAGCTTTTATGCACACACACACAAAAGCAGCTTTATCCCTTTGTGTATATAGTATTGACAACATTTGACCATATCCCCAGGAAATCAGCTGCCACAGTGTCTGGCTCTGGCGGAGGGGAAAAAAAAGATGTTCATATTTGCAGACACTGATTGAACTGTGCAGGATAATAAGGCTAACTTATGTAAATGATGTTTTTAGTTTGCATATGCCTTTAATGTTTTTATTTAGTAAGTTGTTGCTGATGCTTGAACTCATGTTTCTTTTCCCCTGATATTCATTATCAACGTTTATCAGGATGTTTGTGCTTCTGGAAATATGTATGAGCATTAAACATACCAGTGCTTCACACATTTATGGACCAAATGAGCTCAAGTGGCTCTTTATTGACACGGTCCATCATATTCTATTCGTTATTTTATTCTTTATCCTTAACTGGAGTCACCAAAAGCTCCACATGAAAAAAATGACCATAAAAGACACAAAATGGGAAGACAAAATGATCAAAAAAAAGACATAAATTGACAAAAAAAAAGACACAAACAACTAAAAAAGACACAAAATGACTAAAAAAGACACAAAATGACCAAAAAGAAGACACAACAAAAGACACAAAATAACTAAAAAATACACAAAATAACTTAAAAGAAGACACAACAAAAGACACAAAATGACTTACAAAGACACAAAATGACCAAGAAAAAGACACAAAATAACTAAAAAAGACACAAAAAAGACACAAAATGACCAAAGAAAGACATAAATTGACCAAAAAAAAGACACAAAATAACTAAAAAAGACACAAAATGACCAAAAAAGACACAAAATAACTAAAAAGGACACAACAAAAGACACAAAATGACTTACAAAGACACAAAATGACCAAGAAAAAGACACAAAATAACTAAAAAAGACAAAAAAGACACAAAAAAGACACAAAATGACCAAAAAAGACACAAAATGAACAAAATGGTTACGCTAAATACACAAGACACAAATAAAATCCCAATAGAGTAAAAAACAGAGTCACATTTATGTTGGTTTTTCTTTGTTTCTTTTTGGTTCTAAATGTTTTAATCCAGTAAATCAGAATAAAAAATCAATTATTATTATCAGGTCATATAGGTGAAAAAATATACCAACATGGTATTTAAACATGTTTTTAGTGGTGAATACAGGCAGGATGGAAAGATTCAGACATGGAGGAAATAGAATAAAACTCCATAGAGTTAAGTGTTTATTTAAACTCTGGTTGTTGTAGTTAATCCCACCTGACAGAGGTGAGAGGCGGACAGGTCGCCAGACTGTTGTCGGGCAGATTCATAGAGACAGCAGACATTCACACTCTCATACACACCTACGGGACATTTTAGGGACGCCAATTAGACCTAAGCTTCATGTCAGTGGACGGTGGGAAGGAGCTGATGTGAACCCACGTTGACACGGTGAGAACATGAAACTCCACCAGAAGAGCCGCGAGGTGGGACCCTCTACAGCCTTAACCACCACACCTACACCACCTACACCACCTACACCATGGTCCAGTCAAATACGGTGTTAACTCTATGGAGTTTTGGGCTATATAGTCAATTTTTTAATCCTTTCCATCCTGCCTGTATACTCCTCTTGAACAATTTAGACAAAATGTTTAAATGCCATGTTGGTATATATTTTTCAGCACAACCTCACCTATATGACCTAATAATATAGGTTTTTTTATTCTGATTTACTGGATCAACATTTTGAACCAAAAAGAAACAAAGAAAAACCATAAATGTGATCTTGTGATTGTGTGTGATCCTGTCATCAACTCTGATTTTTATTCTAGTGGGACTCCATTTGATTTGTGTCTTGTGTGTTTAGCATAACAATTTTGGTCATTTTGTGTCTTTGTAATGCATTTAGTGTTTTTTTGGTCATTTTGTTGTGTCTTTTTTAGTTTTTTGTGTCTTTTTTTTTTGTCATTTTGTGTCTTTTTGTGTCTTTTTTTGGTAATTTTGTCTTTTTTTAGTCATTTTGTGTCTTTTTGTGTCTTTTTTAGTCATTTTGTATATATTGTATATATATGTATATATTTTGTATCTTGAATATTTAGATGAAAGTTAGCTTAGCATGTTAGCAAACAAAGATGGCTTAATATTGAGATGAAAGCTAGCGTAGCATGTTAGCAAACAAAGATGTATGAATATAAAGACGCGGGCTATCTTAGCATGTTAGCAAACAAAGATAGCTTAATATTAAGACGTGGACTAGCTTAGCATTTTAGCAAACAAAGATGGCTGAATGTTAAGATGAAAGCTAGCTTAGCATGTTAGCACACAAAGATAGGCCTATCTTAATATTAGAACAAAAGCTAGCTTAGCATGTTAGCACACAAAGATATCTTAATATTAGAATGAAAGCTAGCTTAGTATGTTAGCAAATAAAGATGGCTGAATGTAAAGACTAAAGCTAGCTTAGCATTTTAGCAAACAAAGAAGGCTGAATATTAATAAAGTTATGTTTTGAATCAATTTAGGTAACTGTAAACTGCACTACCTGTAACGTTCTGTCTCCTTTTTTCTCTATATTGCCTTTAGATCATCATAACCAATTTGTAATCCACTTTTTATTTTTCACAAATATGAAAAAGTAAAATATAGAACATATTTGTTTTCAATTTCCCATATACTATTTGCGTATTTTTTAGTCATTTTGTGTCTTTGTTCGTCATTTTGTGTCTTTTTTGGTAATTTCGTGTCTTTTTTTAGTCATTTTGTATCTTGAATATTTAGATGAAAGCTAGCGTAGCATGTTAGCAAACAAAGAAGGCTGAATAATAATAAAGTTATGTTTTAAATCCATTTAGGTAATTGTAAACTGCACTACCTGTAACTTTCTGTCTCCTTTTTTCTCTATTTTGCCTTTAGATCATCATCACTTCATTTGTAATCCGCTGTTTATTTTTCACAAATATGTTTATTTTTCACAAATATGAAAAAGTAAAATATAGAGCATATTTGTTTCTGGGTTTTTTTGTTGTTTTTTTCGATTTCCCATATACTATTTGTGTATTTTTTAGTCATTTTGTGTCTTTTTCCGTCATTTTGTGTCTTTTTTTTTGTCATTTTGTGTCTTTTTATGTCTCCTTTTTTCTCTATTTTGCCTTTAGATCATCATCACTTCATTTGTAATCCGCTTTTTATTTTTCACAAATATGAAAAAGTAAAACACAGAGCATATTTGTTTATTTGTTTTTTCACATTTCCTTCCCATAAACCCTCTGGCAGCTGCAGACTTCCCCCTGATTGGAAACCACTGCAGCCTTCTGTTCTGTATGTTTGTCCATGAAGGTGCATTCATGTGTCCGTTGCCTAACCACGGCGTTAACCACGGCTTTAACCACTCCCTCAGCCTCGCTGCAGCGGCCCGTGGCCTCATTAATAACCTCTGCGTTTGCTGAATGGGGCTTCGGCGATCTATTGCGGTCTATTGCTGTGTTGTTTTTGTTTGGCCCTGGTCACAGTGATTCCTGGGAGATGGCAGCATCATAAATCTACAGCTTATTCATGGAGCTAACCTGACCTTTACAGCCACACCGAGAACAGAGAGAGAGAGAGAGAGAGAGAGATGGAAAACCAAGAGAGAATAGTAGAAAAGGCCAGGGAAAAGAGGAGAAAATATTCTGAGAGAAGGTGGGAGGTGAGAAGGTTTAAAGGTAGAGCCGAGGGGAGGAGGATGATAAGGAGGAGGGAAAGGTGGCTGAAGAGCAAAACACAGAGAAGGAAAGAAGCTGGAGGAGATGAGAAGGATAGAATAGAAAGTCAGCTCTGAAAAACAAGAAAAACAATACAAAATTAGGTGTATTTTGCTTAACCCTTTGGAGTTTGGGGCTATTTTGTTGGTTTTTGACTCTTTTTTTATTCTCTCTGTATATGCAACTTAAATAACGATCACTATGCCATGCTGGTGTCATCTTTTTTAGCACAACCTCACAAAAAACACACAAAAACACACACAAAATTACAAAAAACACACACGAAATTACAAAAAACACACACGAAATTAGAAAAAACACACACGAAATTAGAAAAAACACACATGAAATTACAAAAAACACAAATAAAAAACACAGAGAAAACACACATAAAAAACCCATTCAAACACACAGAACACACGCATAAAAACCACAAAAAACACACACGAAATTAGAAAAAACACACAAAATAAAAAAAAACACACACGAAATTACAAAAAACACACACGAAATTACAAAAAACACACACGAAATTACAAAAAACACACATGAAATTACAAAAAACACAAATAAAAAACACAGAGAAAACACACATAAAAAACCCATTCAAACACACAGAACACACGCATAAAAACCACAAAAAACACACACGAAATTAGAAAAAACACACACAAAATTAGAAAAAACACAAATAAAAAACACATAGAACACACGCATAAAAACCACAAAAAACACACAAAAAACACAAAAAAGCACAGTTTCACGGAAATTTGAGTGATTCCGTTGCTATTCCACAGATTTTGAGTTAAGCGAATCCGTGGCTATTTCACGGATTCCTGTGAGACCATGTTGGAAAAGTCCTCCCGTGGATCTCAAGGTATCACCCATAGGAATCTATGGTAGCGCCCCCTGGAGGACGGCAGGTGTAGAGGACGATAAAGAAGAAGAATATTCCACGGATTCCTGTGAGACCAGGTTCTATATAAAACCCTTGATCTAAGATATTTCCTCTTACTTATAGATTCCAGTTTTTGCAGTGTAGAGTGGAATAGAAAGGAGTAAATGTAGTGGAGAGTGAAGAGAGAGACAATGACAGTGAGAAGATGGAGGTGGTGGGACCGAGAGGTTATTACTGGATGAAAGCAATCAATGAGTGTGAAGGGAAGAAGGAATAGAGAGACAGGGAGATGGAGAATTGCTCGGCCTGTGTGTGTGTGTGTGCATTTTATCCGTGTGTGTCTCATCTCTCCCGGACCTCCGTCACCTGTCGACTCTTTAATAAAGTCTCCATGTTGGGGGTTTGGTTTGCTCCCAGATGGAGCCGCATCTCTCTACATGAGCCGTCTCACACCTGGCCAACTAAACTCAAATGTGCTTCTGAGAGTTCCCCCATGTGGACGCCGTGGACGGCTTTTAAGTGTGTGTTTGTTTTGTGTCTACTGTGCTGTGTACAAGTGCTGCGTTGGCTTTTAACACGACACAAAAGCAGAGCGAGAGAGGAAAAAACACATGGAAATTGTGATTTTTTTTTCCTCCTCATCATGAGTTCTTTTCTTTGACAGGTCAAGGTTACGTGATGAAATGAAATGAAAACTATGGGCTGAAATATGTGCCACCAGAAACTGAATTTGAATGATTTATAGTTGAATTTGAACTGCTTAACTTGAATAATTGCATTTAAAAAACTGAATTTTAATCACAAAATTTGAATTTGTATTGTTCGATTTGAATTATTGCATTGAAAAACTGAATTTGAATCACATAATTTGAATTTGTATCTGATTAGGACACCCAGATAATGTGATTGGAATAGGATTTATACCGGCATGTATGACAAGACAACACATGTGTGCATGCTCTCATGCTCCATTAGCCGGTCACATTAGATGGTCGCATTAGCCGGTCGCATTAGACGGTCACATTAGCTGGTCGCATTAGATGGTCACATTAGCTGGTCGGGTTAGCCGGTCACATTAGATGGTCACATTAGCCGGTCACATTAGATGGTCACATTAGATGGTCACATTAGCCGGTCGCATTAGACGGTCACATTAGCCGGTCACATTAGATGGTCGCATTGGATGGTCACATTAGCCAGTCGCATTAGATGGTCGCATTAGACGGTCGCATTAGACGGTCACATTAGCTGGTCACATTAGATGGTCGCATTAGCCAGTCGCATTAGATGGTCACATTCGCTGGTCACATTAGCTGGTCGCATTAGCCGGTCGCATTAGCCGGTCACACATTAGCCGGTCACATTAGCCTGTCACACATTAGCCGGTCGCATGAGCCGGTCGCACATTAGCCGGTCACACATTAGCCTGTCACATTAGCCTGTCACACATTAGCCAGTTGCATTAGCCGGTCGCCGGTCAGTAGCAACGGCACAAAGTGTCAAACTGAGGTCAACAGAAAGGCGCCATATTAACCTGCTGAAACGACGCATATCTCCACCCAGTGTTGAGGAGGAGGACACGTTCCCGTCAGTTATCAGATTTTCTCAGTTGCATGTAAACTGGGACAAGGACAGAAGTCCTATTAGACGCCAATATCGATTTTTAAACATAGCTCGATTAAACTGAGTGATGCAGCCTCTACACTCGCCACTTTAGGAGCCGCCATTGTTGATTTGAATGAACAGTCACCTTGCTGTGTCATCACAAACGTAGCTGTCATACAGACAATGGTTGCAGGACGCTGTCAAAGTTCAGAGGGTGTCATACCATATATATATAAAATTTTATTGATTTGACCCAAATGCCTGACAAGATGGATTTGAGATCTCATGATCCCAAAACTCTCTGAGGATCCAGCTAACCATAATACAACACCACTATAATTACACCTTCCATCTTTATGTTGTTCCAACACTTCTAAACAGTATTGCCAGTTATAGTCTTATCTAACATAACCACTTCCAAATCTAAATTAAAAGCTCCCTTATTTCTCTGTGCATTTAATTGATTAATTTCCTCTACATAAATTATGTTTACTTATTATTGCACTGAAGTTTTTTTTTCTTCTTTTCTATTATTGCGTTGTCAGATTTAATTTAATTTCATACAACTTTAATTGAAAAAACATTACATTTTGTTTGTTCTAATGCATTTCTTTTTCCTATAACAAGCACTTTACAAATTAACTTTATAGCTCTATAAGTTATTCTGGTTGCTTTCACATCCAAAACATAACCTGAATATGTAAAAAATGTGCAACAAAGCTGCCCATGTTTCCACTAAATGTTCCCGTGTAATATCATGTTCCCGTGGAAACGCACGCAGAAAATCTAAACACAAACCTTCTCTCTTACCGTGTGTCATTATTATCTAAATGATACGCTAACCATTTGTACCTAATTGGTTTGGCAATTCTGAACTTTCATTCCAATTGAGCTCATTAAACTGGAATTGCATAGAGATAGAGGTTGATTTGTGAGCTCGCAGCATAGTGGACTGATAACTCCATTCCTATGGAAACTGCTCTCGGTCGCATATTAGTCGAATTAGTCGAATTAGATGGTCACATTAGCCGGTTGCATTAGCCGGTCGTGTTAGCCGGTCGCACATTAGCCGGTTGCATTAGCTGATCACACATTAGCCGGTTGCATTAGCTGGTCACACATTAGCCGGTCGTGTTAGCCGGTCGCACATTAGCCGGTTGCATTAGCTGATCACACATTAGCCGGTTGCATTAGCTGATCACACATTAGCCGGTCGCATTAGCCGGTCACATTAGCCGGTTGCATTAGCCGGTCGCGTTAGCTGGTCGCACATTAGCCGGTCGTGTTAGCCAGTTGCATTAGCCGGTCGCACATTAGCCACTCGCATTAGCTGGTCGCACATTAGCCGGTCGCATTAGCTGGTCGCACATTAGCCGGTCGTGTTAGCCGGTCACACATTAGCCGGTTGCATTAGCCGGTCGTATTAGCCGGTC
The DNA here is from genome assembly GCF_030273125.1 of Centropristis striata. Classification (NCBI taxonomy): domain Eukaryota; kingdom Metazoa; phylum Chordata; class Actinopteri; order Perciformes; family Serranidae; genus Centropristis; species Centropristis striata. Next base: position 2,313,408 of record NC_081532.1, on the reverse strand, counting down.
ACATTAGCCGGTCACACATTAGCCGGTCGCATTAGCCGGTCACATTAGCCGGTCGGATTAGCTGGTCGCACATTAGCCGGTCGCATTAGCCGGTCGGATTAGCTGGTCGCACATTAGCCGGTTGCATTAGCCGGTCGGATTAGCTGGTCGCACATTAGCCGGTTGCATTAGCCGGTCGCATTAGCCGGTTGGATTAGCTGGTCGCACATTAGCCGGTTGCATTAGCTGGTTGCACATTAGCCGGTCACATTAGCCGGTCGGATTAGCTGGTCGCACATTAGCCGGTTGCATTAGCTGGTCGCACATTAGCCGGTTGCATTAGCCGGTCGCATTAGCCGGTTGGATTAGCTGGTCGCACATTAGCCGGTTGCATTAGCTGGTCGCACATTAGCCGGTCGCATTAGCCGGTTGGATTAGCTGGTCGCACATTAGCCGGTCGCACATTAGCCGGTCGTGTTAGCCGGTCGTGTTAGCCGGTTGCATTAGCCGGTCGCACATTAGCCGGTCGTGTTAGCCGGTCACACATTAGCAGGTTGCATTACCCGTTTCGCAAATTAGCCGGTCGCATTAGCTGGTTGCATTAGCCTGTCGCACATTAGCCTGTCGCACATTAGCCGGTCGCACATTAGCCGGTCGTGTTTGCCGGTTGAATTGCGTCCTATACAACAAGGTGGATGGGCACCTTTATCTATGAGACGAGACATGCACTGGTTCCTTTTCATTTATAAAGTCTTGATAGGCGACATGCCACCAAACCTCAGCACTTTATTAAACTGGTCACATAGTAATTATCCAACACGCTCTAGTGATTAATGATTAATGCTCAGTGTTGCTTGGACAAATACTGAATTTGGAAAAACTGCTTTCAGTTTTTCTGCTGCATCTACCTGGAACATCTGACAACATTCACTCAAACTCAACATAATTATAACTCTGGACCAGTTCAAAACTATGATAACCAATAACTAAACTATGATAACCAATAACTCTGCCTTTCACTGTAACTGTTTTTAATGTTTTTGCATGTGTTTTCTCTGTACTCTGTTCTGTGTTTTCTCTGTACTCTCGACATCATTGCAAATGAGGGGTTGCCCTCAATGATTCCTCGAGAAAATAAATAAAGGATGAATGAAAATGAAAATCAGCCGGTCGCATGTTTCCACTAAATGTTCTCCTGTACTATAATGTTCCAGTGGAAACGCATGCAGAAAATCTAAAACACAACCCTTCTCTCTTACCGTGTGTCATTATTATCTAAATGATACGCTAACCATTTGTACCTAATTGCTTTGGCAATATTGTTTCTGAACTTTCATTCCAATTGAGCTCATTAAATTGGAAATGCATAGAGATAGAGGTTGATTTGTGAGCTCCCAGCATAGTGGACTGATGACTCCATTCCTATGGAAACTGCTCTCGGTCGCATATTAGCCGGTTGCACATTAGCCGGTCGCATTAGCCGGTTGCATTAGCCGGTCACACAATAGCCGGTTGCATTAGCCGGTCACACATTAGCCGGTTGCATTAGCCGGTCGTGTTAGCCGGTTGCATTAGCCGGTCACACATTAGCCGGTTGTGTTAGCCGGTTGCATTAGCCGGTCGCACAATAGCCGGTTGCATTAGCCGGTCACACATTAGCCGGTTGCATTAGCCGGTCGTGTTAGCCGGTTGCATTAGCCCGTCACACATTAGCCGGTCGTGTTAGCCGGTTGCATTAGCCAGTCGCACAGTAGCCGGTCGCACATTAGCCGGTTGCATTAGCCGGTCGCACATTAGCCGGTCGCACATTAGCCGGTTGCATTAGCCTGTCGCACATTAGCCGGTCACATTAGCCGGTTGCATTAGCCGGTCGCACAGTAGCCGGTCGCATTAGCCTGTCGCACATTAGCCAGTCACATTAGCCGGACGTGTTAGCCGGTCACACATTAGCTGGTTGCATTAGCCGGTTGCACATTAGCCGGTCGCATTAGCCGGTCGCACATTAGCCGGTCGTGTTAGCCGGTTGCATTAGCCAGTCGCACATTATCTGGTTGCATGTTTCAACTAAATGTTCCCCTGTAATAGAACGTTCCCGTGGAAACGCATGCAGAAAATCTAAAACACAAACCTTCTGTCTTACCGTGTGTCATTATTATCTAAATGATACGCTAACCATTTGTACCTAATTGCTTTGGCAATATTGTTTCTGAACTTTCATTCCAATTGAGCTCATTAAACTGGAATTGCATAGAGATAGAGGTTGATTTGTGAGCTCCCAGCATAGTGGACTGATAACTCCATTCCTATGGAAACTGCTCTCCTCATTGGTATTCTGCACCTGTCTGACACACAGACCCGTCGTAGATCCAACGAGGAGAAAAAAAAAAAAAAAGAGAGAAAAAACCCCGGACCATTAAGAGGCAATGGCTGCACTGCTGTAGAGCAAAGCCACACACACACACACACACACACACACACACACGGTCTTTAACATTCCACAGATGAAACACCACTACATACAGTAAAGCCAATTAGCTACTACACCATTAGGTTTAATATCAAGTTAGCCAGAGAGGAAGTCATTAAGTGGGTCTGTGAATGTGAATGTGTGGAAAAAATACTGTAAGTGTCACCAGGAAAACACAAACACACACACACACACTCCAATGTTTGCTCACTAGTTGTGTGTTAACGGAGAAAGACCCTTTTGCTTTGGTCGGAGGATTATTTTCTCTCGGGCTGTTGTCTCTGGGATCTGACTGTAATTTCAACAAAATTAAACGATTTGGAAACTCAAATGAGATCCCAACAGACTGCCAGGGAAAATCAATTGAATGGTCGAGGCTGTGGTGAGGCAGAACATGTGTACACACACACACACACACACACACACACACATATTCTTGTACTTCTATCTTTGTGAGGACCCTCATTGTAATAGTGAATTCCCTAGAAAGGTTATAATAGTTTTGGATTTTTCATTAGTTTTAGTTTTAATTTTCATTGTGAATTTTTGTTTTCAAATTCAGTTAGTTTTAATGAGTTTTTAGAGTGAGTTTGCTAGTTTTAGTTTAGTATTTTTTTTTTTAATGCTTTAGTTTTAGTTTAGTTTTAGTTTTTTGTAATGGGGTATTTGTTGGGTGGGAGATTAAAAGAGGTCACATTAAATTTTGCCTTTATTTCCTTTGTCTGATCCATCTTCATTATGTTTGAAAAAAGTTGACAAAGACGAAAACGAAGGACATTTTCACTATAATTTTAGTTAGTTTTGTAACCACACAATACAGTTTCAGTTAATGATCATTATCATGTAACCTTTAACCCTTAAAACAAAGTCTGAAATCTAAAAAAAAGCCTTTAAAGAAGTGAGGACAAAAGACAATATTGTGTATTTTGTGTCTTTTTTTTATTCATTTTGTGTCTTTTTTAAGTCATTTTGTGTCTTTTTTTGGTCATTTTGTGTCTTTTTTAAGTCATTTTGTGTCTTTTTTTGGTCATTTTGTGTCTTTTTTAAGTCATTTTGTGTCTTTTTTTAGTCATTTTGTGTCTTTTTTTAGTCATTTTGTGTCTTTTTTTGGTCATTTAGTTTCTCAATTTTGCCTTTATTTCCTTTGTCTGATCCATCTTCATTATGTATGAAAAAAGTTGACAAAGACAAAAACGAAGGACATTTTCACTATAATTTTAGTTAGTTTTGTAACCACACAATACAGTTTCAGTTAATTATCATCATCATGTAACCTTTAACCCTTAAAACGAAGTCTGACATTTAAAAAAAAAAAAAAAAAAAACCTTTAAAGAAGTGAGGACCGGCCGAAAATGCAAAATGCAAAAATGTCCTCACTCTGTTGGTTAAAAACGTGTTCTGGTCCTCACTATGTAGGAAGTACAAGAACACACACACACACACACACACACAAATATATCCTCATGCACAAGCTGCACAGCTCCATCCAGGCGTTGGTGAATGCATACAATCGCTTTGTAACAACAGCTGGATTTACAAACCGTGTCTCACATTCGACACTTTTTCCGGCCCTCATGTTTCCTTCCAGAACAATTACAGGCTGTCTTTCTGGGAAAATGGCTTCATCCATTCACAGGATGTTCAGAGAGAAAAGAGAGAAAAGAGAGAGAAAGCAATAATGAGCTACTAATTCTTCAAACTGTCCTAAAAAACTGCAGCATCGGCCATTAGTCAAAAACCTTCTGGGAAATACTTTGTTGGATTTCTTCCCAAGAGTTAGATCAATATCACTCTCGTGCCTGGGCGTTGAAGAGGCTACGCTAGCTAGGCTACACATTAGCCTAGCTTAGCATTAATAGGGCTTTTCGTTACCGGCCAGTGTCCAATTGCACTGCAAAAAAGGTGTTTAGTCTAAAAACCAGATCAAACAGTAAATCTGAGGGAAATGATCTTGCTGCATGGACAGATAATTTACCTTGACAAGATTTATTAAATTAAGATTATTAAATCTAGAAATAAGCATGTTGAACACTTAAAATAAGAAATTAACTCTTAAAACCAGATAAATTAAAGCTGCCAGCAGTGATGAACTGGCCCGAGCAGAGTGACCTGATGATTATTTGGTTCTTACCAAGAAAAGATTCCAAGATTGGATTTAGAAGTGTTCCATAATTAATCTTGTTTTAAGAGTTAATTTCTAATTTTAAGTGTTCAACATGTTTATTTCTAGATTTAATAATCTTAATTTAATAAATCTTGTCAAGGTAAATTATCTGGCCATGCAGCAAGATCATTTCCCTCAGATTTACTGTTTGATCTGGTTTTTAGACTAAACACCTTTTTTACAGTGTGTGTCTAATCATGTTGAATGATTAAGTTTCTTTTTCTTAAAATAACTATTTCTGTGTCTCTTTATATCTCAATGTACATCTTTTTTGGTGATTTTACATCTTTTTTGTTTTGTTTTTGTCTTTTTTTTTGGTATTTTTTGTGATTTTACATCTTTTGTTTCTTTTTTGTGATTTTACGTCTTTTGTTGTTTTTTTTGGTCATTTTTACGTATTTTTGTCCTTTTTTGGTAATTTTTTGTCTTTTTATGTCTTTTTTGTGATTTTACTTCTTTTGTTGCTTTTTTGGTAATTTTTTACGTCTTTTTTGGTCATTTTTACGTCTTTCGTGTATTTTTTTTGTCATTTTGTGTATTTTTTTGGTAATTTTTACGTCTTTTTGTCTTTTTTTGGTAATTTTTTGGTAATTTTTACGTCTTTTTTTTTGTCTTTTTTGTGTCTTTTTTGTCATTTTGTGTGAATTTATCTGTCCATGCAGCAAGATCATTTCCCTCAGATTTACTGTTTTATCTGGTTTTTAGACACACCTTTTTTACAGTGTTCAGGTTGGAGGACTTGTTGCACCTCTCTGTCTAATGGTATCTTCCAAATCTGAGGCCTCTGCAATGATTACAAAGGTTTTCCCATCAGAAAGTGGCTATTGTGACCATAATGGCTCCTGAAATGGCGTTTGTGTTGGACTCTATCAAGCTGCAGCCTCTCCAGAGTGAAAGTGGTCTCTGAGGAGGAACTGGTCACCTGCTCACTACAACCTCCTCCTCAGACTGTGAGGTCTCATTCTGTCTCTCCAACCAACTCCTTACAGTCCTGTCTTTCTTCTTGCTTAACCCTTTATCAGGCAAATAACTATATTTGGTAACTTCAGGTAATATTTCGAGAAAAAAGTTGCAAATTTACCAGATTGAAGTGACAAATCTACAAGAAAAAAAGTCGCAGATTTAAGAGATTTAAAGTGGCAAATCTGTGCGAAAAAAGTTGCAGATTTACGAGAAAAAAAGTGTGAAAAATGCAACTTTTTTCTCCCAGATTCACCACTTTAACCCTTAACAGAGCACTCATTGAAATACTTGCAAATTCTAAATTTCAACCCTAGAGAATATTGGAGGATATTACATACTGCCAGAATGTGTAAAAAAACATACGAAAATAATATTTTGAGAAAAAAGTTTACGAGATTAAAGTGGCAAATCAACGAGAAAAAAATGTGCAGATTTATGAGATTTAAAGTGGTAAATCTGGGAGAAAAAAGTTGTTTTTTTCCCACTTTTTTCTCGTAAATCGGCAAATTTTTTCACGCAGATTCACCACTTTAAATCTCTTAAATCTATGCATTTTTTTCTCGTAGATTTGCCACTTTAATCTCGTAAACTTTTTTCTCAAAATATTATTTTCATATTTTTTTTTACACATTCTGGCAGTATGTAATATCCTCCAATATTCTCTAGCGTTGAAATTTGGAATTTGCAAGTATTTCAATGAGTGTCCTATTAAGGGTTAAAGTGGTGAATCTGGGAGAAAAAAGTTGCTTTTTTCTGCTATTTTCTCGTAAATCTGCAACTTTTTCCGCGCAGATTTAGTGAAAAAATCAATATTTTGACTTAGTTTCTGCATAAAAATGGATTTTGATCACATTTCTAGCGAGAAATATATGTTTTATTTTCTAAATATTCACTCAGTGAATGTACATAATCACTTTGTATGTTGGAATAGCCACGGGATATGACTGGCATTAACTTGCATTGTAGCGAAATCCGTGTCAGTTTCACGGAAATTTGAGTTAAGCAAATCCGTGGCTATTTCACGGATTCCTGTGAGACTAGGTTGTGAATTGTGCTACAAATAAACCTGCCTTATATATCCAGTTTCTTCTTCTCAGCCATCTTCTCCTCTCTGAGTCCCTCTCTGCTTCTCCTCCTCTCTTTCCTGTCCTCCTTTTCCCCTCGTCCTCCTCCTTTTTCTGTCATCTCTCCCCTTCCCTCCTCATAACTCCGTCTTTGCTCCTCCGTCTCTTCAAAGTCATCTCCGTCTTTGCTGTCACTGCTCTGAGAATTACACATCGCTCAAAGCGCCAACATCTGACAAAACGCTGCTCACTGACATTGTCGCTAGTAACACAAGCGGAGTGATAGAGAAAGTTCAGTGAAGCAGCCATCCTATTATCCTCCAGACGAGCAACACACTGTACCTACACTCTGACAGCTGCACATACATTCAATTTACCTGGTGGTGGCCTCCCGAAGGGACGGAGACAGCCAGCACTTCCTCACTACAAATAACAAACACAAGCTGCATGAGATGCATCACACACTCTTTTTTTTTCTCCTCTTCCTCCCTCCCTCCTCTCCCACTCTGCATTAAGCGCATTGGAGTGGCTGGAAACAGTCCATTTTTTACCGTGTTCTTTTGCAATTTTTGGTTTATGTGTTTTTTGTGTATTGTATATTTTTGGTCTGTTTTTTTTGTCATTTTTTGTCTGATTTTTGTATTTTTTTGTGTGATTTTTCTTCAGCATTTTTAATGCAATATTTTGTGTTTAATGTTTTTTGTGATTTTTGTGTTTTACTGTGTTTTTTGTAAATCAAAGGAATATCAAAAGGAATATTTTATTTTATATTTTTTGTCTGTGTTTTTTTTTGTAATTTTTTGTGTGTTTTTTGTATTTTTTTGTGTGATTTTTCTTCTTTTTTGTGTGATATTTCTTCAGCCTTTTTCTCCAGCATTTTAATGCAATATTTTTTTCTCTCCCCTCCCACTCTGCATGAAGCGCATTGGAGTGGCTGGAAACAGTCCATTTTTTACTGTATTTTTTGCAATTTTGTCTGTTTTTATTTGTCATTTTTTGTCTGTTTTTTTGTGTGATTTTTCTTCAGCATTTTTAATACAATATTTTGTGTTTAATGTTTTTTGTGATTTTTGTGTGTTTTTCTGTGTTTTTTGTAAAAAAAAAAAAAAATACACACACCATAAATACATATTAAAGTGTATTTTACAGTGCAGCGATGTGTTTTCAAAAAACAAAACTGTAAAAAATACTGTTTTGGCAGATATATACATTTACAGTGTCATTGTTCCTAACTCAAAATAACAAACACAAGCTTGCATGCGATGCATCACACACACATTTTTTGTGTGTTTTTGTCTGTTTTTTGTATTTTTTTTTTTTTTTTTTTTGTGTGATTTTTGTATCGTTTGTGTGATTTTTCTTCAGCATTTTTAATGCAATATTTTGCGTTTAATGTTTTTTGTGATTTTTGTGTGGTTTTGTGTGTTTTTTGCAATTTTTTGTTTATGTGTTTTTTGTGTATTGTATTTTTTTGTCTGTTTATTTGTAATTTTTTGTGTGATTTTTTTATTTTTTGTGTGATTTTTCTTCAGCATTTTTAATGCAATATTTTGTGTTTAATGTTTTTTGTTATTTTTGTGTGTTTTTTGTAAACACAAGCTTGCATGCGATGCATCACACACACTCTTTTTTCCCCTCCCCTCCCACTCTGCATTAAGTGCATTAGAGTGGCTGGAAACAGTCAATTTTTTACCGTGTTTTTTGCAATTTTTTATTTATTTGTTTTTTGTGTATTGTATATTTTTTGTCCTTTTTTTGTGTGTTTTTTGTATTTTTTGTATTTTTTTGTGGGATTTTTCTTCAGCATTTTTCATGCAATATTCTGCGTTTAATGTTTTTTGTGATTTTTGTGTGTTTTTCTGTGTTTTTTATGATTTTTATTTATGTGTTTTTGTGTATTGTATATTTTCTGTCCGTTTTTTGTCATTTTTTGTCTGTTTTTTGTATTTTTTTGTCTGTTTTTTGTATTTTTTGTGTGATTTTTCTTCATCATTCTTAATGCAATATTTTGTGTTTAATGTTTTTTGTCATTTTTGTGTGTTTTTTGTAAACACAAGCTTGCATGCGATGCATCACACACTCTTCCCCCCCTCCTCTTCCTCCCTCCCTCCTCACCCTCCCACTCTGCATTAAGCGCATTGAAGTGGCTGGAAACAGCAGCAGCGTCAGGCTTTTATCGCTGTAATTTGTCGCCATACATCAGTGTGACAGTGTTGGGGGCAGCGCGGCGTTGGCCCTCGCTCTCTACTACACTACTACTGTACTTCCTACTGACACACGCCAAGGGCAGCCACATAATATAGATGTATGAATAAAACAACACAACTTTGATGTTGCTGATCACGATGCATCATTCATTGGCATCCACAGTGAGACATCCAAGTGAAGGATACTGCTCGTTTACAGCCGCCAGGATGAGACGAGGGATGCAGAGGATAAGCGATGCACTGGTCATGGCTGGACTTCAATCAGACGAGCTTCACTAGAAAATATACAGCGTGCTATTTATGCAGAGGCTCACATCTGCATTCAAAGGGAAATGGCCGAAGGGAGGGAGGTGCAGAGAG